>NC_074709.1:24073318-24365818 GCF_024334085.1 Lutzomyia longipalpis
ACGAGAGCTATAGCTTTGAAGATGGAGGACATTCTAAAGAAATCTGGGAAATTCTGTAAATTTTTTCTTGAAGAGTTTGATAAAGGAAAAGTTTCGATAAAAGGATGAACTGTATGAACTTTGAGATAGAAGCGATAGAAGAAGACTTCTTCTTGAACTCCTGATAGAAAGCTTAGCAAGAAAAGTTTTCGGCTGAGCCGTAAGAAATCTCTAGTTAAGCAGATTTTGTAAAAACAATGCCTATTTAGCAGGGACGTAACCAGAAATCTGTTTAAGGTTTTGAGATAATGTGATAATTTGCGTCACTTTTCAATAGCGATGGAGTGAAAACAGGATCTGACCTATTGGAAATTCCTTTTTCTTTTTTAAATTAATACGGCGTTTCGGAGACGTCCGACTTCTTCTTCAGATATTAATTACACGGTACAAGAAAGAAGTCTATGTCACAAAGCCATAGTTAAAAGATCCATACCTAAGGAAATAAATACCTGATGAGGAGCCAAATGCCTCCGAAACGTCATATGAATTAAAAGAGTCGAATTCCTAATATATCAGATCCCGTATTTCTTATGATTGACGTTGTTCTGTAAGGATAAAATTTATAAAATTCAAAAGATCGAGTATAATTCTAATGTTTGATGTGCCTGTTTGACAATTTTTCTAATATTTGATTTTTGTCTTATAACGTTAGAATTTTTTGTAACGTCTAACGTTCCTTTCCATTGGCATTTGATGCCTTGTGTTAAAAATTTTTAAACATTTCAATGTGGTTTCCACTAATAATCATTTAATCGTTAGATTTTTTATAAAATAACAAGAGTTTTTTTTCTAACGTGTGATGTTTATTCTTACTATTGTAGTCCAATTAAGTTGGGCTACCTAGAAATTCTATTTGAGCGGTAGGGCGCAGCTAACTAAATGCCCCACATGCGCTCCCAATGAAACTCAGCAATAGACTGACTCATACCGGAGCGTGCATACGAAGGATGCTATGCTAACACATACCCGCATAGCCTAGGACATTTAGCTCGCACATTCCCTCCACCCTTTAGCCATGAGACTAGGGTCTGGAAAAAATTAGGACTACACTATGACGTGTTGTTTTAAACATCTGACTTTTTTTCAAACGATTAATTGTCTTTTACAAACGTATTTAACATTTGAAAGTCTTTTTTTTATGAATTTTTAATTATTCTTCGAAATAATTTCGTTTTGAAATCTATTTAACATGTTTTTTAACGATTTTACGATTCCTTAAAATTGAATTTATAGGATGGTTAGATCGGTTAGTCCCTTTATCTAACTATCTGTTGAAGAAGTATGAGAAGGTTCATCTTTATTAATCATTAAAAATTCCCCAGATTTCGTTAGAATGTCTTCCGTTTTCAAAGCATGAGGTTCTCGTCAAGGGCCATACCATGCTGAACATACCGGTTCTCGTCCGATCACCGAAGTCAAGCAGCATCGGGCGCGGTTAGTACTTGGATGGGGGACCGCTTGGGAACACCGCGTGCCCTTGGCATTCCTTTTTTGCGTATTTTTTCAAAGAATTTTTCCTTTAAGGAGATTCCCAAAAAGGATTTCTATAGGCTCTACCACAATTTACAATTTGTAAAGAGAAATGTAAAAGAAATAAAAGAAAACTTACCAAACTTCTCGACATATAACAAGATAGTAGGTGGGATTGAGTAGATTGACTAGATCTTCAAGATGATCTGCCTGTTTCTTGTGCAATTTGCATCGATCATCCTCATTCTCCTCGAAGAATGCCAAATACTTCAGCATTGACGACATATCCATGACAATCTTTGCGTACTCCGATGCCAGGGAGTCCGCCTTGTAGTACTCCTTGGCGTGATTAATGTGTCTCATGGCAAACAGGTAGACTTCCTTGGCATCCTCGAACATCAGAACAGGTTGATCGGTGATTTTTGTTTCATAAATTGAGAGATCAAGAGGAAAGATCATATCTTCGGCGGCGGTGCTAATGCTGAGTGGGGGGACTTTCTTTGTGATCTCCGCAACACCACTATCGTCCTTTTCTTCCTCCATTAGACGGTCTTTGCTGTGGGAGAGGATGAAGAGGGCATATTTGACCCAACATCTATCCACGTCGGCATAGCGGTGCTGGAATGTCTCCAACTGAGCTGCCTTTTCATCCTCTGACATCTCTGGCTTGAACATTTGTCCCTCAAATCTGTCCATGATGTACGTTGCAGCAGCCAGATGGTGTCTAGCGTGGGTGAGACCTTCTGGGGTGAGAAAACACTGCGATAGGGTGGCTGCATTAAGAGCCCAATCAATTGCATCGTAATCCTTGAAATGCAACTGTCGTTTCAGCGTGCTGTGGCAGTAATTCCTAGACGTGTCTGCTTCTCCAAGGGTACACATAACCTGCGCCAGGTAGTACAGTGTAATGGTGTGAGTCTTCTCCAGCATCAATCGTCCAGCTCCAGCTTGAATCTCCTCCTTTGTGGCAAATAAATCATTAATTGTGGTCAATGGCTCCCCACTGGGGGATTCATTGAAGTCCACGTAGATTTTCTCTGCTCTCTGCAGTGTCTCCTTTGCATCAGCCGTCTCTCCTTGATTCGCCTGCAGGATCCCCAGTTGATTGAGTGATCCCACAAGGGGAATTATTGCTTCGGGATTTGCATGGTAGTCCTCAAGAAGGACAATGCTGTCCTGCAGATACTTCCTTCCTGTTGTGATTTCTTCAACAAATATATACAACTGCCCCAGGTTCTTGTAGATGAATCCCAAAAGGGATTTATAAATTAGCACTGTCTCGTCGTCGTTGTCATCTCGTGCCAGGAGCTTCTCAAGGTACCCACGGATTTCCAGCAAAATATCCCGAGCAGCATAGTGGGAGCGAAAAGGATCGGATTCTGGATCACTTTTGCTGTCCTCCTCCATCAGCTGTATCGCCTTGTCGTACCTCTCCTTCAGGCAACTCAACTTTTCCCGGTCAACAGGCATTTTCACGGGGAAAATGATTATCACAAAAATTCACAGTTTTTCCGGCAATATCAAAACACACGAGGCCCTTTAAAAATTTATTTCTTACAGGGAAATATTTCTGAGAACTTCTTTAGAATGTCGTGTGAAACTCTGCGGAGTTGAGAAGTTAGCTGAAAAAAATGCCAGTTTTCTTTGAAAATCTCTCTTTAATTCCTTTAAATTTAATAATTAAAGCCATTTAAAGGATAAAAAATAAGCAAAAATGCCCAAAAAAGTGTTTTTCTTTGATTTATTTTCCGGAAAATCATTTTTTAAAAAATCGTTATTTTTCAAACAATTTAAAGGTCTTCCAGCAAAAATCAGCTGTGAAATGTCAAAAAATGTAAACAAATAAATTCTCCGTGCGCCACAAATAAATGGAACATACTCTTAATTCTTTTGCCAATTCCACAGGAGATGCATCAAGCAGCAATGTGAGTTAAGAGGAAGAAAGGATAATAGAGCAGATATTTTATTAATTAATTTTCCAGGATCCCATCTTGCCCAGTATTTTCGTGCAAATCCCAATGGCTTATGATCCGTTGCCAAATTGCTCTGGGTCTTCTGCCATCAAGGCGGAGGAATCAATCAAGTCGGAGGTGACAGAAATGGGGCATCGGAAGCCACAATCGCCCTTCCTGCTGGGAAATGAAGAGATGGTAACGGCTCGTGTGAAACCGCTGAAGGTTCACAAATGCAAACAGTGTGCCTTCCTGACCATCTCTCCGGCCAAACTAACATCCCACACTGAAACTCACCGGGAGGCATCGCTGGAAGAGGTGTCGCTCCTCACATGTCCTGGCTGCCCTAATACATTCCGTGCTAAGAAATCTCTGGAAATCCACCTTCTGTATGATCATCAAATCCTCGAGGCAGAACTGGAGGCAATCGTGGAATTCGCTACACTTCCTGGTCAAACGAAATCTCCCCCTAATTCCAATCGCTCCACACCGAAAGCACGACCTAGTAGGATATTCATTAAGAGCGTTGACGTTTTGCGGAATCCCATGGAAGAGGGCTTCCTGCAAAATCACAATAGACTCTTCCTCAAGAATGTGAATGTACTACGGAATCCGGAGCTTGAACAGGGAGTTCTCAGCAGTGAAATTCTCCAATCTGTTGAGCAATTGTGTGATTCTGTGAGTGAATTTCCGTCCATTGAGCAGAATAATCCGGGAATTGTTGTAACGGAGGTAAGATGAAAAAAAACTTTTTTTTTAAAGAGAATTTAGAATTTTAAAGTTTCCTCTTCAATCAGGCTCAAAGTTTCGGATTGTCCGGGATGTTCAACAATGATTGTACCCCCTCACCAATTGATCTCGATCGTGGGGATTTAATCGTTATTACCCCCACGAGTATCTCTGAATCTGCACACAGCAGTACAGCAGATCACAGCGACAATACAGCGCAGGATGAGCCTGGAAGGATTTACCTTCGCAATGCGGAAACAATGAAAACTCCCGGATGCACGGAGATTTCGCAAAATAATGCCTTTTTGCACCTTCGAACAGTTGATGAGCTCAACTTGATGAACCTAGAGGACGTGCAGAGCATTAATCGACACAACACCATGTCCAATGACAATTCAAAGCATTCCTGTGATGAAGTTGTTGTCCTGGATGATGCACAAATCTCCAGTAATCTATTCAGTATCCCAACGGGTGAAGGATCCGGAGAGAATCGTGATAATACTCTCTCTGCAACAGTTCAGGACATGATGGCAAATTACGTTGTTATGAACGACAAGGAGTCATCGAGAAATGACGATGGGAATTCCTTTAAGACTTTCCTCACCCCAAATGGCGATGGGGGGCATCTGGTGGAGAACCAAAATACAGATTTTGGAACCTTTCAGGGCTTGGAGAATATAATTGAGGCTGCTAATTACTACACCCCAACAAAAATCATCCCTTTCGACGATACCAACAACACATTCAATCAGCAACCATGTTTCTGTGTTCCTGAAGACACATTTCAGGGAGTTCTCAGTGCGGAGCCAGATCGTGATCATCCACGAGACACCACCATACCCTATCAGGGCCCCGTTATTCCCATTGATGACAATAACGATGAAATTAACACCCCAACGCATTCAGTTCAAATACCATCGCCAATTGAAATTGAAAATGAAGCCTCGGAGGAAGCAAAAACGCAGGAAGATACAAAAGCTCTGGGAAGAATATATGTGGTGAAGAATTTACTTGAAGACCCCGGTGCAAAGGAGAAGAATCCGCGTAAGACAACAAAGACCATTGGGAGGCCAAAGGGAGCACGAAAATCGGGAATTACGGAGCTAAAGAAGCTCTACAGCAATATAACATCCGATGAGATTGGAACCAAATGTGATAATGAAGATTGTGCAATTCGATTTAGGTAAGTTTTTGTTTTTTTTTAATTAATTTATGATTTTTTTTAATTCAGAAAACGTTAAAAAAGGACTTTGAACACTTATTATAGATTGACTTTTAAGTTGAGATTTATGATGATTAAGGTGATTAAGATAAACAGCTCTTGCATTCAAATTAGCAGCTTTCGACATTTTATTTATGCAGCTTGACGTTATTTTTCGAACGTTTGACATTAATTTGAATAATTGGCGTTTATTTGAACTTTTGATAGAACATTGTTAACACGTTTGACGTTCTTTTTCTTTTTAATTTGACATTTCTTTCTTAACGTTTAACGTTTATTTGAACATTTGTCATTCTTGTTATAGTTTAAAGTTTAATTTTTTCTTTGACGTTCCTTTCTTGACGTTTGATGTTTATTAAATATTTGACGTTCCTTTCTTAGTATTTGACATTGTTTTCCTACGGTTTACCGCATTTTTTTGAAGAATTGACGTTTCTTTCATTTCTTAACATTTGACGTTCTTTTCCTAACATTTAACGTTTATTTCCTAATTTTTGACGTTCACTTCCTAATTTTTGACGTTCTTGTGTAACGTTTCTTTTCTAGTTCAAAATTTTCTTCGTTTTATTTTTATTTGATGTTTCTTTTCAAATGTTTGACATTTATTTGAACATTGTCGTTTATCTTATACCATTTTACGTTTCTTTCCTAACATGTTTGATGTTCCTATTCTAGTTTGAAGTTTTCTTTTTAATTTTTTATATTTCTTTTAAACGTTTGCTGTTTATTTAAATATTCGTAATTTTTCTCTTAATGTTTGATAGTTTTTGGAATATTTGACGTTTTTATTTTCTTTAAAAATCCTCGTTTTAAATTTTTCAATATATAATTTTTAGCTTAGAAATAAATTGTTCTGACCTCTAAAGCAAAACCTAAACTTTTAAGGTTTTTAAACACTCAAACGCCCTCCTTTGCTACACTACAAAAGCCCTAAAAGCTTCATCATTAACATCTCATTTTAGGAGCTCTATCTTTACCTCAATTCTCTTCCCCTCCTTCGTCTTTCGCAGGAACTTAAACAACCTGAGCTACCACCGACAGTGCCATACGAATGAAAAGTACGGCATAATCTGTCCTGAGTGCAAGAGCGTTGACTTCCGCAATTGGAACACTCTGCACACCCACCTGTGGCGTGAGCATCAAATTGACATGGAGCTGTACAGTTGTGAGTTGTGCAACTTCAAGACACCCGTGCTGTCACGACTGAAGAACACTCACGTTAAAATTCATTCGGAGGAGAGAAATTTCAAATGTGAAGTGTGCGAGAAGCGCTTCAAGAACACCAAACAGCTGAAGAATCATCGGCGAATCCATCGGAATGTTGTACCTGATCAGCTGCAAGTGCGGAAGTGTGACTACTGCCCAGCCACACTTGTCACCGGGCGTCAGTATAAGAAGCACTTACGGGCTGAACATGAGTGCTCAAGTGGCCACACATGCGGTGTGTGCGGGAAGGTGATGAATTCAGTGTCAGCACTGAAGATTCATGAGCGAAAGCATACAGAGAGTGGGCATTTTGCCTGCCCTGAGTGCAGCTACACAACACACGATCACAATGCAGCAAGAAGGCACAGGATGAAGCATAGCAAGGAGAAGCAATACAAATGTCCCTTCTGTGGCTACAAAAGTATTCAGAGTACAACGTATCGGAATCATTTGGCTAAAGTACATCCTGCCCAGGCTGCAGAGCTCATCTTTAAATGCCCAAAATGCTCCTTTGAGACGATTAATTCCACAAAGTATCGTCTCCATGTGGCAAAACACGAAGGTTCACCGGCGGAGAAGACTGCAGATAAATCTCTCGTTAGTCAAATTGAGCAGGATATTTTTGAGATTTTCTCAGATGCAACGGAACCTCCTCCGGAGACACCACCGCCCCTCCCCACGGTGTCATCGCCAAAGCACAATAAAATCAAAGTTAAGAGTAATTTGGTTCTGCGGGATCCATCAAAGTTCATTAATACCAACAATCTGTTGCTGCAGAATCTACAGCCGCACCAAATGCTGCCAACATCACCAGCGGATCAGCATCTACCACTCATTCGTCCTGCACTGTTTTCCAAGACATTCGATGGGGATGGTGTGAAGCAGCTCAAACTGACTGATCGTCTGCCTCCGTGCAGTTCACCGCAATATCCAAATATTGATCTTACTTAGGGGCACTTAGGGTACAATTTGGGCATAAAGAAAGTATTAAGAACACCTAGAAGCTATAATATAGAAGCTGTTCCTGAGAAGAAAAATAAATTATAAGTCAAAAAGGAGAGAAATCTTCGTCCGGTGAGCGCCAGAATTAGGAGAGTTTTAGCCAGACTGTTTTTACGTTCAAAAGTTTAGCTTTTAAGTAATTTTTAAGGTGTTGAAATATTTCCCTTAAAGACTGTTTGTAAATTTAAAAAAATCCTTGAAAAGAATTTTTAAAACCAAATTTTTATGCGTTTTTTTTTTTAGAAAACTTTAATAACAAAAAATTATTTTTTCAAAGATTTCCTTTTAATTATTCAATTCGAACTTTATGATTGAAAAAATCCTCAGGAATAGTTTCTATACTTTCTATAACTTTTGATTTTATTGGAGAATGATGCAAAATATGGAAAGAATCTTTATAAATGAATCCTTATCTAGTCGATCTTTGAACATTTTTCTCTCTTCAAAAAGGTTCCAAAAAATCAAAATTAGGCATTTGCTGCAAAAAATATATTTTGGTGAGTTAAAGATTAAAAAGAAACTCCTAAATGGTTTTGTAAATATTGGGCCTTATTCAGCGACCAAGAAACCCTTGAAATTCGCTTGAAATCTTGAAATTTCAGTACAAAATTTAAAGATTTCAAGGGTTTCTTGGTCGCTGAATTAGGCCCATTATTCAAATTTTGTGAAAAAAAAGCAGGGAGTTGGAGAAAATGATAAACATTTTTATAGAAAATAATAAAATGATTGTAATACTTAAATTAAACGCAAATTTGTTTTATTGGCAGAAAAAATGACTAATGCGCTCTCAAAAGACTGATTAGAACTCAAGAATGACCTTATTGCCATTTTTTTTATTAATTGAGAATTACGGCCAAAGTCCTTCCTGAAGTGTCAACGGCTGGAACTTTTATTACCTAACATTTTTACTCAATTTTCTTTTTCTTTCAATTTTCCAAAATCCAAAAAATTGCCATCAACAAAAATTTTTTGTCTGATAAAATTGGAACAAGGGGTGTTTCGAAGATTTTTTTTCTGGCTCCTCCTCATCCATTTGGAAAAATGGGAAAATATTTTGATTTTTTCCTCAAAGAACGTTATTCACTATACATACAGTAAGTCCCCCGCATGTAACCAAAATTGGGTTTTAAATTATTGTAGGGGATCATTAAAGGTTCAAAATAAGCGTGGTTATTTCCCGGAAAAGCGCTGGGAAACCTACGAATTTTCCGATTTTCTGTTTAACCTATGTTGATTTATTTCTCAATTTATAGCAATCGTAGGATATTGCGATTGGTGTCAAATGAAAGCTATATCAATGCTTAATATTATATATTAAAACCATTTTCCAAAATTCACTAGAAGGTGAAAATTCGGAAAGATTTTCCGAACACGCATTTTTCTTTCGCCTCCCATTTCCACAATATTGCATGGGACCACCTGGAACATCCCTTATTTTGTAGCATTTTTAATCCCCTTTCATTTGGTATAGCACTTGGTGGGAAAATCCACTGGGAAAACTCGCTACAGAATGATTTTCCAAAGTTAAGTACATTTTCGCGTTGGAAGAAAAGAGATAAACGATTTCTCCTCTTTGATGTTTCTAGAATGTTCCCCTAGAAAAAAATTGTCCATCTCTTTTTCTCCAATGCGAAAACGTGCTTAACTTTGGAAAATCATTCTGTAGCGAGTTTTCCCAGCGGATTTCCCCTGCAAGTGTTATACCAAATGAAAGATAGTTAAAAAAGCTACAAAATAAGGGATGATCCAGGTGGTCCCATGCAATATTGTGGAAATGGGAGGCGAAAGAAAAATGCGTGTTCGGAAAATCTTTCCGAATTTTCACCTTCTAGTGCATTTTGGAAAATGGTTTTAATATATAATATTAAGCATTGATATAGCTTTCATTTGACACCAATCGCAATATCCTACGATTGCTATAAATTGAGAAATAAATCAACATAGGTTAAACAGAAAATCGGAAAATTCGTAGGTTTCCCAGCGCTTTTCCGGGAAATAACCACGCTTATTTTGAACCTTTAATGATCCCCTACAATAATTTAAAACCCAATTTTGGTTACATGCGGGGGACTTACTGTATGTATAGTGAATAACGTTCTTTGTATTTTTAACCAAAATCTTTTTTTGCGTTTTGTGGCTCTCTTGTTGATTTTAAAGCGAAAAGAAATTAATTTTCAGATCATCCCCCATTGCATTGATGAAATTTTAAAAATTTTTAATGTTTCACAGAAAGGTAAAATTTTGCAAGAAAGAATTAGATCTTACGAAACCACTTCTAATTTCGATTCTTATTAACCGATTTTGACTATTAAAAAAAAACTCTAAAAGCTGCACTTTTCCTCTTTCTAACGAACCTATGCATGGTGGTGATCAAAATCGGTCGAAAGGTTGATTTTTGGTTGCCCATTTAGTAGATCCTTGATTAAAATGCAATTTTCATTCAATTGATTGTTAAAAATCAACTCCTTGTCCGATTTTGAGCATCCCCGGAGATTTGGAAAGGGGATAAATGTAGCTTTGAAGTTAAAGTAAAGAAAATTCAGGAAATAAAATGTTGAAAGTTTTCGATATCTTCGAGACAAAATAATTTCCTAAAGACCTTTTCATTATTTTTTGTTTGGGGACTGTAAGTTGAAGCCGCTATGTATAATCGTCTAGATTAGGAAAAAAATTGAGTTTAAATTTGATTTTAAATGTTTCGTGAATTTAAGATATTTTTGAGTCTCAATAAGGCATTTTAGTGACTCAAATGCCTTATTGAGACTCAAAAAAAACTTAAATTCTTAAATATTTTAAATTAAGTCCACAATAATAGACATCACTTGAGGGCCAACAGGACAAAAGCTTTGAAAAAAATCTCTTCTAGAACCATCTGATGGAAAATCCGCCTTTCCCAACACTTCAATGTCCTTCCAAGTTAAATGAGAGTAATGGGACTATAAACCATCGCCTGAAAATGTTGATAAAATTCCAACACAATTTGTAAAAGTTTTTTTTTAATAAAAAAAAATTAAAGAAAAAAACACAAATTTTTAGGGACGAAAGTCTAAATATTATTTTTATATTTTGCATACACGTTTTTTTTTAAATCGCTCCACGTTGTGAAGGTCACAGTACAAAGGTTCCTTGTTGTATACATATGAATAGAATTTTTAGTTTTTTTTTTCTTCCTTCTCAAAGTTCTCAAACCATGCCAAATTCGGACATGGCCGTGTTATTGTTTTGTATATAAAAAGGGGATTTTTATTGTAAGAGATAGACACTCGAAAAGGGATTGTTGTGTTCCATAAAATATTACATAAATACATTGGATATATAATTTGTTAAAAATATTAAATACCTTTTTTTTCATCATAATTTTTCTTCATCACTAAACTTTCTAATATGGTTTTATCAATTTTCTTTTTTAGATATTGTTTTCGGTTCACTATTTTTTTGTATCGTACTTTTTTGTATAATTTGTTTTTCATTTCTTTTTTTTTTAATATAATAATTAATAATAAGTTAGAATTACTGATGAGATTCCATTGCCATTTTGGCATAAGCTGCGCAAATACACTCACAAACAAACCTATACTGACCCTGAAAAGGAAGAAAATGTAAATTAAGAAATTTTGAAGAAATAATTCAGGAAAGAAGGAAAAATTCTTCTGAGATTAATGAACTTACAGCATTCTGTACCATACAAGCCCTCTGATCTCTCATTGTTTGAACAATATCGAGCGGATAGACGGGCTCCCTTTGCTCCATAAGTGCTAATGCTGTGTCCATGAGTATCAGTACGCCAGTTCGTCCAATTCCTGCAGAACAGTGCACGATTACGGGCGGATTGGCAGCACTGATGTACCTTCAAGAAGAATTTTATCACAAAAAAAATCATTTAAATGATGAAAAAAATGAATTAAAGAAGCAAAAAAGAAAACTCACTGATGAACACTTGTTGATGGTGGAATATCATCAGGACTATCATCGTCAATTCCCGTTGCTGATTTCCTTTCACAAATATCCACTCCATTCTCCTCAGCGTCGGCATCCATGAGACGCACCTGCCGCAGACTCGCTTCAATCTCCTGCAAGAGTGTCGTACTCCGTGCTGAACGAACTTTCTCAGTGAACTGCAGAAAGAGATTTGGATCCGGTGGCACACCATGGTCAGGCCATGCCAGATACTGCATGTGCTGAATTAATCTCTTTTCGTCAGTCTGTAAAAACAAATAATTTAATAAAAAAAGAAAAATCTAAAGAAGAGAATAACTTAATATTCTCACCTTTGTATCACATAAGTAGAGCTCCCTAAAGACGAAACTTCCCGTCTCGTCGGCACTCTCGCTTTTGCACTGGATTGAAAAGCCCTCAGCTAGATCCATCGTATCACCAGCTAGTGGCCAATATTGATGACATTTCGGACGCCCACGCTCCATCACCGTTGTCAGCATAACAACCAAATGGCTACTCTCCTGCTGCACCATTCGCCAAAAATCCGTCGTTGTATTGGACAAAGGGCCCTGTGTGGCGATGTAGCGATTGACTGTTCCTCCTGGGATCTCCATATTCACATAATTGGCATTAATGTAATCACCGGAAGTTGAATTGATCAAAACAACACGAGTGCAGTCATCTATGTAAAAACAAGCGAATTTTGAGCTTTATTCTTTCGCATAAAAAGCTTTAAAGGGAGTAGCGTAGCCAAGGATCTGGACTAAGAGTTAGATTTAGGGTTTTTTCTTTGTAGATTAAAACCGAAGGGTGTTTAACTGAACGAAATTATTCAGGTTTGTAAGGAAATATTCGGAATAATTACTAAAGGTTTTTTTTTTAGTTTTAAAATGACTCACATTAGGAAGCAAAAGCCTTTAAAATGATTTAATTCAAGTCTTAAAAAAATAGGACTAAATCAAGGCGAAAAGTATAAAATTCAAGCCCAATACTTTTAGTATTACTCTTTAGTAGTAAATTCAAGTCTAAAAGCGACTAAATTCAGGTCGAAAATCTTTATTTTTTATAAGTTTTAGCTCCTAAAAAGACACAGATTAAGGAGAAAAAACCTCTCAGTAGACTTTATTTAATTTAAGCTTAAAGCGGACTGAATTCTAGAATTAAAAAAGTGGTAAAAGCAAGTATAAAAGTAGTCGACTGAAGCCAACAGTACTAGGAATCGTTTTTAGGGTTTTATTCGGTTTTGAATTATTCGCTTTTTAGCAAAAGAGATGTCAATGGGAATTTAAAATATTCAAATATTCTGAAAAAATCAGTTTAGTCGTCTAAAATCCCAAAATATTCGGTAAACTGACATCGCTTAGCCAAAATTAATTACATAATTAAGGAATTTTATTCATTATAAATTAGTGCGTCTGGCGTAAAGTTTAGAAGATAAAAAAGGAGTTTTCTCCGTCCGGTGAGCGCCAGAAAAGAGAGATTTTTATAAAGAAAATCCCAAGATTAGCCTCAAAGCTTTCGATGCGCTCTGCATCATCTTCAGTGAGTTATTTGGAAAAATTATAAAAATTGAGTTAAAAAGAGGCACAGATTAACATTGTTGGGGGATGGTGGGTGGAAGAAGTCCAAGAAAATATCAAGAATGAACAATTCGTCAATAACACAGAATAAAAAACGTTACGAAGAAGCCCAACAATGTTAATCTGTGCCTCTTTTTAACTCAATTTTTATAATTTTTCCAAATAACTCACTGAAGATGATGCAGAGCGTATCGAAAGCTTTGAGGCTAATCTTGGGATTTTCTTTATAAAAATCTCTCTTTTCTGGCGCTCACCGGACGGAGAAAACTCCTTTTTTACCTTTTATTCATTGTAACTTCAATTCATTATAGAAAAATGCCAAACGTTCAAAAAACCGCCAAACGTTTGAAACGTATTCAAAAAAAAATGTCAAACATTAAAAAAACGTCAAATGTTCAAATAAGCAAGAAAAAGGAACGTTAAATCAATTAAAAGGGAGCCCGCTCCTCTTACAAAATTGATCACAAAAAAAGAAAGAAGAAATTTAAAAAAAAAAAAAACAAAAAATATATAAGCTAGGATAAACAAAAACAGAAAAAAAACAAAACTTCGAACTAGAAAAAGAATGTCAAACGTTAAAATAAAGTTCAAACGGCTGAAAAAACACGTTAAATGATAACACGTTGACGATAAAACAAATTATGCGCGCTGAATTTTTGAACCAAAACAAGAAAAATCGTTTGAACGTTAAAAAATATATGTACGTCAAATAAGAAAAAAAAATCAATAAGAAAACAAACGTTAAATTTTAAAACACGACCTATGCTTTGAAACGAATGTCAAACGAAAAAATAAACGTCAAATGTTAGAAGAAGTACATCAAACGTTAGAACAGGAACAACAAATGAAAAATTAAACGTCAAATATTAGAAAATAAACGTTAATCGTTAAAAACGAAATGTCAAACATTAAAATCTTCCGTTAATACGGTTTTAATAATCTCAGTAAATTACTCTGAGTTTTAATTCTTTTTTCAGTATTCTTTGAATCAAATCAAAATAAAAATGATCTTCCTAAAAACAAATACAGGGTGGCCAGGAAATTAGGGCATGATTTTAACCGCGGATAACTTTTGATTGGATTTATATATCTGAAAAATTCTGCCGCCAAAAGGTGCATAAACTCAAAAAGTTTTATTTGCTTTTTATTTCAAGTCGATATCTTAAAAATTGTAACCGCAAGAGCAAAAAATGTAAAAGTTACCATTTGTATGGAAAACGATGAAATATACTGGATTACACGTCTGTTGATTTTCTCAAAACTCATTAAAATGACACAAAGATCAATAAACAATTGAATATTTGACTAAATTTGAATTAAAAAGGCCTTTTCCGATTTTATGCGACCAAATATTGCCATCATGGGCAATTCATCGTTTATTTGACATGAAAACCAGTATATTTGACATCGACAAAACGCTTTTTTTCACGTTTTTTGGTTAAAATTATGCCCTAATTTCTGGCCACCCTGTACATCCCCTCAAAGGATCTTTTGTAAATTGAAAATAAAGAAAGACTTAAAAACTTACACGGAGAAATGTCTCTGTAGCGATTTTTAGCTGCATTTTCGGGTTTCTTAGCCTCTGTTATTGCCAAATCCGGATTCTTCCGGTACATTTGTTCATATTGCGCCAAAAGTGCTCCCGATGCTAAGCCATCGCTGAGAAGAAGCAGAGATTGATCGAAAAGAGCATCACCTTCCAGTTGTGGGTTGACACTATCATTTTCCGGCACATACAGACAGATTGGTTCCTCCTCAACCATGTCACCATTGGCTGAAACAAAAAGAAAAATCATTTTTTCATTAATATTTTTTTATCAATGAAAGATAAAGTCTTACCTTGAGGCTTAATGGTGAGCACGAGTTCACCACCACGATACTCCCTCGAAGCCCTGATTAGTGCAACAATTTGATCGTGCTTCAACCCACTGATGTCGTAGCCATTAATCATGATAACCTGATCCCCCTCGCGGATGCGTGGATTACTCTTGTCGGCAGGTGTGTGCGGTGCAACGCGCGACACCAACACGGGGAGCTTCAGGTCTGCCCCACCTTTGACATTGAACCCAAATCTACCCTGTTCATCGGCCTTAAGGTGAATGACAACATGCCCATCCTCTTGCCCATTCTCACTGTACATGAACTGCTTTAGATCGTAGCTCCTTGCAAGTTGCTCAATGAATCCATCATCGTCACTTTGCTGCTCCCACGCTTTCCGCGGAATGGACGTTGTCTGCTTTGAGGTAACTTTATTGTCATGTGGACGGGTGTTCTTCATGATAATGGACGACGAGGATTTCCCATTGCTTTCACTACCATTCAACGGGGACCCAAGGATACGCTTACTCGGGGATCTAATGAAGATCTTTGAGACCTTACTGCGTTGCTTACTCTCCTGCACTGCTTGCAATTCCGTCCGGCCGGAATAGTAGAATTTGGAACCCAGCGAAAGGGTGAGGAAGCGCGGTGAACGATGTGGACGCTGTAGGCGGAAGAATGAATGATGCTCAACGCAGGATTTCCAGAGAGCTTTTGCATTTCTATGTGATTTCATGCTGAAACCCAAAAGGGTGTCGTAGCTTTCGGGCTAAACAACAACAAAAAATAAATAAATATTTAGAAAATGATAAAATAGAAAATAAATTGAAGGAAAACTCACAATTTCCCTTCGGAGTTGAATGAAGAAATCCTTCCGTTTGAACGACAACTTCACCATTTTTGACCAAGAGAACATATTCATGCGAATTCCATTTTGAAAGACAATCAACCCATTGGATGATACACCCAGTTGCAGCTCATTCCTATCGCTATCCATTGCACTGTGTAAATCAATGCCGTACATATCGAGCCTCTTGGCATGTTCCAAATAATTATATTCCGCATCTGCCGGCAATTGACCACGATGAAGTTTGTGAAGTTCACAAATTCGCTTTTCCGTCTCCTCCGTTTGCTCAGCCAGCAATTGCAAACCCGAAAGGTACCCAGGTGTATGATCGACAGCACTGTAGTCCCCAAGTTCCGCCTGAACGGTGTAGCTGGCCAGTAGGCAGGCAGTATTCAGGGAACATTGTAGCTTCCCATGCAAAATATCACGCTTTATTTGAAGGTAGAATTGATATCGTGTATATTCCTCCTGAAGACGGCTCGGATCGGTTACGAAAAACTATCAAAAAAACAAAAGAATTTTTTGAATAAATAAAAGAAATTCTTTAGAATCTTCTTGTTAAGAGACAGGTGGGAGGATGTGAGAGATTTACCTTAACTTTAAAGCAGAGAGAAGGATTTACATCGCCACCACGTACAGTTTGCCATTGCTTCTTGAAGGACTTGTTAGGATTCACCCATGTCTACGAAAAAAAGAGATAATTAAATATGAAAATTTTCTTTATTTGTGAAATAAAAAGTTTGTGAAAAGGTTTGTAAAAGTTTGCCAAAGTTTATTAATTTAATTATTATAAAATGATTTATCTGTCAACCCTTTCGCGTTCTTTGCAAGGGGTGATCATTTGATGAATATTTTGGTTATTATGACGAATCAATCTAATATTTACGAAGATCTGAATCTTTCAATTCACCATAAACTTCCCTTGATAAAAGCCGAATAACACGAACACGAATAAAAATCGAAAAAAATGTAGCCCTTTTCGGCTTGAATTTACTACTTCTAAGACCTTAATTTTAGTCCTTTTTAGACTTTAATTAAATATTTTTAAATCATTTTGAGATTAAAGACTCTGCCTTTTTAGGGCTGACACCCAAATAATAACTTTTAGGTTTGAATTTCGCATGTTTCGGGTTGAATTTACCACGGCATAAACTTAACCCTTTAATTGATTTAATTAAATATTTGTCAGACTTCTGCTCGTCAATCTGAACAATTTTGATGCTCAAAACCCAAAAAACTAATATTCTGATTTCTTTGACAAATCGTCTGAATATTAACGAATATTTCCGAGGATCTGAACAATTTCATTCAGATAAACACCCAATTATTTTATTTTCCTAAATTTTAAAGAATGGGGTAGATTCTGATATAAATCTTTTATTTTCTTACTAATTCGTTAATTATAAGATTTTTGGTATTCTGGGAAAAATCTTAAAGGATTTTGACATTTTAATTTCTTTCTTTAATCGTTGTTCTTAAGGAAAATGACTTTCAGGGTTCATTAAAGATCTTTCTGACTGTTCTCTGGAACAACAATATTTTTTTCTTTTATAGAACGACAAAAAAAAAAACAATTTAAAAACATCAACTATCAAAATCTTACAACTTTTAAGTTCATAGAAAAAAAAAAAAAGATTCTTATCAGAATCGATTCCAATACTATTGTTTTTCTATGTTAGAAATGCATTAAATTCACCCAAAAGAGGCAAAAAAAGACTTTTTGACTGAAAAATGTATTCTGAAGGCGTTGATAGAATAATTATCGTGATATAAAGAGCGTTATTTTTATTTTTCTTAAGAATATTTTTGTTTCACATGGACGTGAAAGGGTTAATTAGATACTTTTTGAATACAAAATGTTTTTTTTCATGTTTTTCACATTTTTTTTAAACATTCGTTGAATCAAATGTGAAATATTCTATTTTCTCGATTTTTAATGAATTTAACCCTTTCACGTTCATATGAAACAGAAAATATTTGTCAAACAAAACGTCTCATTTAGCCTCTTCTGTGTGAATTAATTGCATATCTGAGTTGGAAAAATAATTAAATTCAGAAAAATAAGATATTTTACATTTGTATCGGCAAAGAACGCGAAAGGGTTAAATGAATGTAGAAAATTTACAAACTTTTACAAATCAGTTAACAAAGTTTTTCACCAGATTGTTGCACATTTGCTGAATAACCCGTTAATTTGGAAAGTTCTCTGAATTTTTGTATAATTTTCTTATCGGCCACTTATCCAATGGGAAATATTTACTTTTCATTCTCTATTTGCGAAATTGTTCAAGGCTCTCCAATTGATTTTGGGAATATTCCTAATCATTTGTGGGGAAAGAAAATATTAACAAACTGACTTTTTAAACAAATCATCGTTCTCACTCAGAATCAATCATATTTTTAGTTAGAACATTACGCAATTTGTGATTCTTTTCAATTATTATGACTCTGTTAGGCACAAAGAGAACCATTTGGTTGACTCCTTGATTTACTTCTTGAATGAGAATGAATCATTTTCTATGAGCTTTTGGGAAATTTCTTTTTTTTTGTAATTATTTGTTCTCATTTACTTTATCTAAAAGTATTTTGAGAAATTGCCCAAATCAGCGGGTTTCCTGCTTTTTTCTTAATAATATTTTTTGAGTCATGAGCAGCACTATCTTCAGATTCTTTGTGTGCGCATTTGAGGGTATTTTGTTGGCCCATAGTAACTAAAACTCACCGCAACGTTATCTCCACCAGGCTGATGATGGATGAACTGCAATCCGAAGTAATCCCTTTCGGAGAGTTCGAGATGCCTGAAGACTGCATCCAGCAATTCAGCTCCCTTGGCACGCTTCTGCAGAAAACAAAACATTTCACATCAGTGCTGGACAACACAGAGGGAGGCCCCCTGAAGAAGCAACTCCCGGTCAGGGCGGAATCACTCCTCACCTCAAGCGGGAAGGTGTGTGTGGTGTCATCGAGGAAGAGAACTGACACAGCAATCGTCCTCGCTTTCTTGTCGCGCGCCAGCTCGCCACTTTTCTTGTACGTGATGCCACTGAAACTACCCACTCCGACTCTCTCAAACATCGCTCCCCATTGTCTCTTCCCGGCAGGAAACGTCCGGAAAACTTTAATTCACAAAACAATTTTCCATTTGATATTTTTTTTTTGCGTGTGTGGAAATGTCGCCACGACTAAGAAGCTCAATTACGCGAAAATTTGTACTTTTCAGCCCTTTCTTATCACTCACCCACCTACAAAGTACACTCCCCTTGTCAATTACCCACCTTTTGTGATGGGAAAACTACAATTTCTATGCGAATTTTGCAAAAAAAAATTATATTGGGAAAATATTTTGATGGAACACGCACACCAACAAATTCACACACACAGCAAAAACTTCTTATAAGAAGATATTGCATTAGGGTGTCCTTACTTGGCAAGAAATATTTTCCTATCCGTTAATTTGAAATTATTGTTTAATTTACTCTTAATAAATTATCTGAATTTAAGCATAATGCATGTAAAAATACAATAAATGCTCCGAAAAATTTATTAATAATTGAAAATCAACCTAAGTTTAAATAAATTGTTAAACAAAAATTTTTATGTAACGAACATTTTGGGTCATTTGAATGTTTCATGAAAGTATTGGCGTGTTTTCGCGACGTGTGAGCGAGATGGAAGATATGGAAGGAAGAGAAAGAAAGAACAAACTAACAGTATGAAGTTAGAAGTAGAGGCTCTTTAATTTGAATTTATACGAACTTTTTTTTTTGTTTTTACAAAAATGCAATTTTTCTTGTTTTTTCTGCTAATTTTTTGGCTTAAAACGCATTTTTGGGGCTCCTGGGGCACTTACGGGTGCTTTCGCGCCCCCGGGGAGCCGCTCTGTGCGGAAATTGGGGCTGGCAGAAATTTTGACGGTTGAGATTACAAATTCGAAATTTTAGACAGTTACGGATCAAGAAGTTGTCAAAATGCATACGTGTCCGTTTTTTCTCTGGCTTTTTTGGATTTCTTCAGTTTTTTAGAAGTTTTCTGGCATTATTTTGTAGTTTCTACATCTAGAAATTGACAAAGAATAAAGTAGAATAGTGCATGAATATCTTAAAATCACGTGGGGAGTAAAAATGAAAGAAAACAAAAGGGAGTGTTCTTGCGAGCGGAAATGGTAAAGAAACCTTTTTCAATGAAATTCTGGCATTAATTTCCTGGAAATCTTATCCTTGTTCATCTCTACAACGTCTGGACAGCTTCCTCTACTTCTTTGTAATTCCTTTCCCTTTTTTTTTCTTAAGGTCCAAGAGTTTTTTGCAAAAAAGGGGAGTTGTGAGTCTCTCAAGTATACTAGGAAAAAAATAAATGCATAGATATATACATTATATATATACATATAAAAATGCAAAGATAAATATATATAAACTGCAAAGATAAAAATTAAATATAGCATGGATGGAACAGTATAAAGCGAAAGAACGGTAAGTAAAACTTACGGGCTGTGATTCTTTCTTTGTCAGTGAAATGTGAAGATGGCTGAAAATTGAGGATGGGCAAATTTTGAGGAAGGCTTTCTCGCGCACCGAATCACAGCCAACGCGAAGAAATTATATGAAAAGCCTTAATCGTGGGCGTTGGCTGTGATTCGGTACGCGAGAAAGCCTTCCTCAAAATTTGCCCATCCTCAATTTTCAGCCATCTTCACATTTCACTGACAAAGAAAGAATCACAGCCCGTAAGTTTTACTTACCGTTCTTTCGCTTTATACTGTTCCATCCATGCTATATTTAATTTTTATCTTTGCAGTTTATATATATTTATCTTTGCATTTTTATATGTATATATATAATGTATATATCTATGCATTTATATATATATTTTATTTTATTTTATATGTGTATATAAAACGCCCCGCTTCGCGGGGCGTTGGACTTATGCAACTCAAGATATGACATGTAAACTTTAAAACGCGATATCTCCGGAACGGCTACATAGATTTTCTTCATTTTTGGCATGGTGATAGTTACTATAGTCAACTATAACATATCAAAATTTGAAGCAATTCTATAAAGCGGTGCTCGAGATATTCATCGAAAACTCATCGAAAATTTTGTTTTCGATTTTAGCGCCACTTGCGGTCATTTCTTGAACTTGCAATGTTCCGAGCAGTTGTAGGGCTCATTAATATCTTTCATTTGAGCCCAAGTTGATCAAAATCGGTCAAGCCGTTCTCGAGTTATGGCAGATTTTCGATGAAAAATTGTGGCGGCCATATTGGCTAAACGGCTTGGCCGATTTTCGAAAATGAGGTATCGTTGGAAAGGTCTTGATGGCCCCTACAACATATCAAAATTTCAGACCTCTAGCTATAATAGTGACTGAGATATAGCGAAAACAAAATTTTGAGGTTATTCAAAATGGCGGACGCGGGGGTGGGGGGTTGGATTTGACTTCATAATCTGATGTCTTCCACCTGATATATGAACTTTGCCGTTGACCGCAAGTTTCTATCTATTACCGTTCTCTTGCAATATTGCGTTATATTCCGGCCGGACGGCCGGCCGGCCGGCCGGACCAATTTTTGGCGCATACGTTTTTTGGAATGTGGGGACCCTAATTCGTGCTCATCCCAAGTTTGAGCCCGATCTGACGACTTTGCATTTTAGAGTGTACACAGAAGCTGTGCTTCTTTTAAGAAAGAATCACAGCTAAAACGTTTCTGGATGCATCTGAACATCGTAGGAAGAACAGACAGGAAAAGACACAAGAGGTCAAAAGAGCAAGAAAATTATTAAGCAATCATCAAAATTGGAAATACCTTCAGAAGCTCCTTAAAATATTGCCAGACTCAGGTGTTTCCGGATGTTAACGAGACAGTACAGAGGCAATTCCTGCATAAGATTTGGTCCCATTGTCACTGGAAAAAGGCAGTGAAAATGGGCAGGTGTGTCTCCTGAGCGTTATCAACGGAGTTGATATTCTTTAAATTGGAATTGATAACGATCAGGTAAAGGACTTCATGCAGCTAATATGGGCGAAGTACCTAATTGAAGGAAACGATAAAAACAATTTTAACCCACCCAGTCTTGTAGGGAATCAAAAAAGGATAAAGAATCGCCAAAAATATTCACCAGTATCGACTGGGGTCACAGCGAAAAAAGGCAATAAAGTTTTGTAAAAATTCAAAAAAATAGGCCGCCATTCGCCATTTTGTTCATTTCAATGCATGAATCATATGTTTCAATGCTTCGTCATGAGCTTGTCGATGACAGTTTGATATTTCATTTTTTTTTTTTTGGGAGAAAATAAAAAAAAAGCGTATTTTTTAGTTTAATTATCGTGGTAAATGTGTTTTACGTGTTGTTCGAGAGTGATTTTTTATGTCTGAATACCTGAAGGATGAATTCCCGCACAGTTTGTGACCGTCTCAGCGAGCACCTCTCTCGTTACCATACAAAGCAATCCAAAAATATTGGTCGTGAAAAAAGTCTTGGGAAAGGTGGTGCCAAGAGACATCGTAAGATTTTACGTAACAACTTCCAGGGAATCACAAAACCAGCAATCCATCGTTTTGCCCGTCGTCTTGGTGTGAAGCGCAAAGGATTTGTAACGAAATTCCAGCGCAGAGGATCTCTCAATTCGTGAAAAAGCCGTCTTCAAGAGGATTCACGACCAATGTTCTTGGATTTCTTGGATTTGTGGACGGTCACAAACTGTGCGGGAATTCATCCTTCAGGTATTCAGACATAAAAAATCACTCTCGAACAACACGTAAAACACATTTACCACGATAATTAAACTAAAAAATACGCTTTTTTTTATTTTCTCCCAAAAAAAAAAAATGAAATATCAAACTGTCATCGACAAGCTCATGACGAAGCATTGAAACATATGATTCATGCATTGAAATGAACAAAATGGCGAATGGCGGCCTATTTTTTTGAATTTTTACAAAACTTTATTGCCTTTTTTCGCTGTGACCCCAGTCGATACTGGTGAATATTTTTGGCGATTCTTTATCCTTTTTTGATTCCCTACAAGACTGGGTGGGTTAAAATTGTTTTCTGCGTTTCGTTCAATTAGGTACTTCGCCCATATTAGCTGCATGAAGTCCTTTGTAAATTTAAGATAAATTCCTTTTATTGCATGTGATCCTAATGGGTTGTTAATTTTAAGGCAATTCAAATATTGAAACTACAAAAAATTACTTTTTGATTCAACTACATCGCTGAATTAGCTCCTCGGTTTAACTTTCTAAGATCTTTCAGCAAAACGGGCAAAGAAAGTTAAACCGAGGAGTTAATAAAGCGAGAATAAAAAAGGATGTTTGTGATTAAAAATTAATCCTTACTTTCAGGCCCCGAAGCATATTGAATACAAAATACTGAGGAATTCATTCTTTTGTAATGCATTAGATGAGATTCTTCTCTCAGGTCGACAAACAAATTCAATGCAGATAATCACCGATTCTCAGGTAAATGGAACATACAACAGGTCTAAATGTTATGAACCTAATTCCCACTCAAAGGAATTAAGTTCATAACACTTGGACCTGTTAATATGTTAAAAACATTACTTACTCTTTCAGTCCCTCCTGCTCGTCCTGCGTCAATGAAGAAATTGTTTAAGTTGTACACACCGTATGAAAGGTAATCTTATGATCCTACGGCGCCCAAATTCAGTAATGATCCCTCACTAAACTCAGGCGCATGGGACATACTGTGATACATAATGTATTCCCTTAATGCTACTTCCATCGTTGCGAACTGTGAAGTTTTCCGCCAGCGATGTCATATTCGGGAACCATCCAACTGTGCCATACGGTCTCATCAATGGGTACGTCAGGGGATCCATATTGAAAGAGATGTTGGGTACAATTTTGTACCCATATGGATCATTGGGTGTTCCATCAATAGGCTTCACCACAATGCCGTTGATATCCAACGGAGCTCCATCTCTTGTGGTGTAGATGGCGGCTATTTCCGAGCCTGTCACATCTGCTCCATGTGTGCCGCAGTTTTGACCCGAAAGGATATAAAGTATGAGGACAGGTTGAGTGCTCTGAGGCTCCGTATCACCTCGAGCTACAGTAGCAGAGCGCACCCTTTCCAATTCAGTAGCTTCATATAAGCGTAGCCGCCTGTAGAGTCTCACAAAGGGATTGTTGCTGCGAATGATGTCATCCATTTCCCTAATGAGCATGTCATCCAAATGGTCACCGAGTTGCCGATTTACACGCTGTGCAGCCGCTTGTTGAGGATCCAGGAAGTAAAGTTGACCAAATACATGCTGTATTTAAATCTTTTGGTCGTGGGTATGACACGTAGTGATACGCCACGATTTGTATCCGAACAAAACACAGGAATGGGCACGTCCGATGGTTCCTGGGATGATTGAATTTATATGATGCAAATCCAAGTGTAGTGTTGTATTTTCATATGTTCGCCTGGAATGAGCGTGCCACAAGGTCCTCGGTGTCCTGAAGAAGTTGCTGAATCCGTTAATGTTGCCGTATGAGAGGTACACGCACCTTGCCATTCATGCAGCAAATGGCAAATTCTCGCGCTTCTAGGTTCCCATTGGAAGCTTCTGCGCTAAAATTGAGGCCAGCGCAGTGCTTACACTTGATGAGTGGACCCAGGTAGTGAGGCTCTGCGGTTGCATTTCCTTTTAATGCATCACCGCGTGCATTAAATGCATCTTGGAGACGCTGGTTTTTTATAGTGCCTTTTTGTCTCCTCTTTGCCTCTTTCTTGGTTGAGGTACCTCTGATGTCCGGCCAATGCCCGTAAAGTACGTGTCCGGTCCATCGAAGTCTCATCCCTGATGGTGTAGGGCGTCCTCTCCTTCCGACAGTTCTGGCACATCCGTAATATTATCCGGATGTGGAACCGGAGTACCGAGGTACTCGTGATAGCCACCTACATGAATTCGTGATAGCCCACTTCTAGGCAATACAACCGTTGTATCATTGTTGTCTTAAGAATAGTCATTCAGATCTGGTGGAGAATCGGTATTGTAGAAGCTTCATCCCAACGGTTAAGCTGATGGTACAACAATTGGTTGTGGGATTAGGTGTGGAAATGATTCGGTATATAATTCTTCGCCCGAAACTTCGCGGGCCTTGCTTAGAATTGAAATATATCTAAGGAAAAAATAACAAAAGGAGGAATAAACAACTAAAAATAAAGTTTTCTATTATGAGGTACGTATTTTTGTTTAAATATTAACTTCTAAATGCTGAAACACTTGCTCTTATACTAAGCCTACTATTTCTGCTACGCCAAATCGTTGTTTGAAACAATAAATTACATCCGTTGAGATTTGATAATTAAGTTTCGAACAACGATTTGGCATAGCAGAGCTTTTGAGGCGTTTTTTTTAAAAGTAAAGAGCAAGTGTATCAGCATTTAGGGATAAACCTTTTTATTTTTATTTCAGATGATCAATTTTTTCGTTCGTTCACTCTACAAGCAAATCTTCTTAAGGTATATCGAACTATGACTAGAGGTGCTGAGACTGTGGAAGATTTCCAAAGACTCAAATCAGATTCTTCTGTTGCTTCTGTATCATCTCTAATTATAAGAATAATATCCTGTCTAAAAATGATTTAAATCATATTGTACATAAATGAGATTAAACTTCCATCAAGTAACGTTTAAAAAAGATTGAAATCGTAAGGCAGGTGTGTATGCGTGAAGCTTTGATGATTCCTCTTAGCTACTGACTACCCCGCTTCGTGCTGCTGGCGAAGAGTGCGACTTGCAAAAGAAAAATCAGTTGGTGATTCACAGCAGTGCGAGTCGGTAGTGCCTCTTTGCGCGTCGTCCGAAGGTGTGTGGATATTATCTCTGTGTGTGGAAATTCCAGAAAATAAAATATCCAATCTCGTTGGACGTTCTGTGAGTGGTGAAAGTGTTGTGCATCAAATGGAGTACTCAAAAGTGCAATTATTGTGGATTTAGCCAAGTTTTGGAGTAGCCTTGCAGAGAAGAAATATCTCGAAAAACAGGTATGATTGCCCTTTTCCAATTCTTATATTCTTATCGTTGGCAAATATGTTTTTTTTCTCCCAAAGAGACAACCATTGACTCGTGGGACTCGCGGCATTTTATGTAGTGGAAATATTTACTTAAATTTGCAAATTGCAAAGCACAAAACGCACCTTTTCCTCACACATAGATCTATAAAGATCTCGCTGTGACTTGAGTGGTTTTCCCTGAAATTCCCACAGAAAGTTATTCATTTTACATTCTCACGCTAATATAAATTTTCCACCTACAAAAATGAGCTTTTCCTTTTCGCGGAAATGGTCAATGCGGGAAAGGGCTCAAAAAATATATTGTATGTTTTGCGCATTTTGAATGAAATGCGAAACACGAGCGCGATGAAAAAAACCGGTTGTGTCCAAAAAACCATCTCACGGCCTAACTTCGCTATATACATACATAGAAGAAAAATAAAAAACATCCAATTGTTGCTTTTTTCTCCTACTAAAAGAATCAGAAGAAATAGAAGCAAAAATAGAATTCTTGCTCTTTCAAGGGGATCCCCATTGATTGACAGTTAATTTGGGAGACTTTAATTCACCAATCATGCAGAAGAAACCGCATGTGATCTCCAAAAGATCCTCCTGTTTGTCTTGAAGTCTTTATCGAGGATTTTTTAAGGATCTATGAAGTCATTTTTTAATCTTCAATATTTCTTCTTGATTTTCAAGAGAAGAGATTTTGTGGTTTTTATACAAGTTTTAATCATACAATTTATTCAATAAGAATTAACCACGGAAATGTATTCATCGACGCCACACTGGAGATTATTTGATTTATCAGAGGCTTGTCTCACGTAGCGTCCATGAAATTCTTGGATGTGAAGGAACGGTGTAAAGATTTTCCTCATAACAATATCTTTGCAATATTTCCATGTAGAGTTTCATAAAGATTGCAATAATTAAAAGGAATTGGTGAGAGATTTTTTTTATATAATTCTCAGAAGAATTAACTTTGAGTGCTTTTTGAGTGATAAAATATGGGCGAGAATGTAATTTCATTTAAACAAGCAGATTTATGAGAAATTACTTCAAAAGAAAAGTCAATCATAACGCGTCCAGTTATTAAAGTTGGTATACCACAACGCGGATGGGTCAGTCTATGCGTTGTAATTTAATTTGTGAGCAGAATTAGTAGGCAAAGTTGATTTTTTTATGAAATTCATCAATATGGAAGATAAAAATGCTTATATCTTAAGTTCTATTAGACCTACAGAAATTTCTTGACTAGTTATGGAAAGGTATTGAAATAAGCTATAATCTGACAAATATTTCGATACATTTCAAGGTCACCTCCAGAACACAAAATGGCGGATTTTTGTTCTACCAAAACAGTTTTTGCACTTTTTGTCTTGAAGGAATGGTTCTAGAGGTTTCTGATGTTCTAGAAAGTTGTAGAATTTTGCAAAACCTTTAATTTGATACCAAGTTGAGCCAAATCGGATAAGCGGTTCAAGAGATATGGCTATTAGAACTTTTCAAATTCAAGAATTTTTTAAATGGCCATATCTTCTAAACGGCGACATAGATTTTCTTCATTTTCGGGCTGGTGAAAGATATTAAGTCAGGCTACAACATATCAAAAATTCAAGGAAATCTAAGATGGGGATTCGGAGATATTGCCCCTTAAAGTTAGGCAATTTTTGTTTTTGATTTTAGCGCCTCTTGCGGCCATTTTTGGAACTTGGAATGTTTTAGACAGTTGTAGGGATTCTCAATACCTTTCATTTGATACCAAGATGATCAAAATCGGTCAAGCCGTTCTCGAGTTATATCGAAAAAACACTTTTTGCTTTAGGCCGCCATATTTGCTAAACTGCTTGACCGATTTTCAAGTATGATTTGTTGATGAAAACATCTCACTGAGCTCTACAACATACTAAAATTTCAGACCTCTAGCTATAAGGGAACTGATTGACGTTATTTCAAAATGGCGGACGGCGGCCATCTTGGATTTTGAAAATGCAAAAAAATGAAATTTTACACCCACATTTCTATAGAAAACTTCAAACCTGAAGTCTCTATCTGTTACCGTTCTTGAGCTATAAGCCAAAGTTTGGGCCACCGGACGGCAGGCCGGCAGGCCGGCCGGATCAAAAATTTTCCACCACCATTTTCGTAATGTGGGATGTCTAAAACGTGCTCATACCAAGTTTGAGCCCGATCTGAGGTGGTCGGTTTTTCCGACGATTACAATACTTGGTATGCCACGATTGTGGTATACCAACTAATAGCCAATTTGGGGAAAATTTAATTTGAAAGAGAAAATTGCAAAAACGTATTTTTTAACTCATTAATAATTTTTGAAAGTTTTTAAGATGTTCAA
Organism: Lutzomyia longipalpis; assembly: GCF_024334085.1. Taxonomy (NCBI): domain Eukaryota; kingdom Metazoa; phylum Arthropoda; class Insecta; order Diptera; family Psychodidae; genus Lutzomyia; species Lutzomyia longipalpis. The sequence goes on from NC_074709.1 coordinate 24,101,482, forward strand.
ATGTTGCGTCAATAAACTTGTATTTATTTTAGTTCCACACAATCAGTTTTGGATAAATCTGGATTAGAATAGAAAGATACGTAGTGAAGTATCAGAGTTCGGGGAATTCCAGTATTTTATCTTGTTAAGTTAGAAACAAAACTACAAGTGACTATATAGATTTTTTTAGACAAATAATACTTAATTTAAAGATCTTCCTTAATGAGTTTAATCGCGCACGTTTGTAGCAGTAATCACGTATTTTTTAATTGAAAATCATTACTGATTATTTACTGAGAATCGTCTCCTAGTTTAAACATTTTGTTGTGAAAATGCGAAAATTGCCCCAAATTTGCTAGTTTACCCCCTAAGAAACCAAGGGGGGTCATTAAATGACCGCAGCGCTAAATGTCGTGCAGCTATTCAATAAATAAATTTAATAAATTTTCCAGCTTTTGGAACCAAGTTCCTTGGTGATTTGAGCAGAAATTTAAAAAAAAAATACATAAAAAACATATAACATACTTTAAGAAGCATATAAATGTTTAAAAAAATGTTGTTGGTTTAGGGAGCCAGAGGACTTTATAAGGAGCCTAGAGAAGATACTGCCCCAAAACTCCAAGCTGAAAACTTTGTGAAAAAATTAACATGCTTTTGGGGTCACTCAACGACCCCTCTTGGTATTCAAAGGAAGTCCCAAGACCTTGGCTTTTTAAGAGTTAATACGAAATAAAAGTTATTTATATAAAAATAATGAATTTCTTGCAATTTTTAATTACTCACTCTAAAGGCTTTATTGCATTTAACCAAGATGTGTCCAAGAAATGTTTTATTTTAAATTTATTTCAAAAATTATCAGGAAAGCCAATTCTCAAGCGATTTTCAAAAAAAGAGTATATGCATTGACTGTTGAAAAACTCCCTCATTGACTAAACAATTTTGACCCATTTTATCTTGTAGAGAATGAAAAAATCTTAAGCAACCTTTATTTCTTTCTTTTTTGTGAGTTTTTTAGCTATTTCTTCGGCTTTTTTTTAATTTTCAAGAGGATAAAAGGAGTCAAAATTGTAAATGAGGAAGTTTTTGAAAGGTCAATGCATGAACTTCTTTTGTGAAGAGCCCCCAAACGCCCCAAACTCTTATTTTTTCTACTTCATTTAACTTTTATGTTCCTTTTATGCTCCAAAAATAAATAATGCAAAATTTTCAAGCCTTATCTGGTTTAATTCTTAATCTTCAATAAAATGTTTTTTTCGTTCTTCTGAAAAGTTAAAAAAAAAGCAACTTTTGTATTAAATACTTTGAGATTTACAATGACTCAGTCATAATATAGTCAAAGATATATACATATCTTATTAAGCAAATGTAATTATCACTCAAACATGAATTGTCGTCTTGTGATAATGGCTATTTGGGGAAATCTGAATAAAATCCAAGTTTTTTTACTTCAAGATATTTATTTATTCATAATATCCACCACAAAGTAATTTAGCAGAGTTTACAAATACAATTAGAGATAAGTGCGGTGTTACTGTGAGGAGGAAAGATATAATTCAATAAAATTGTTTTTTGAGAAGCGCTTTTTTATCCAATTTAGTTAAGAGCCGTATTAGCAATATGTCTTGCAAACATGGCTTCCTTAACACACTGTGACCAATTTTTCTTTAATTGATAAGGAAACTCTAATCAGTCTAGTTGATTGATAAGAAATTTATCGTTCAAGTATTGAGTTTGCGAGGAAGTTGGTTTTACTCATGGTCTCACGTTTGTGTGGTAGACATGCTCCAAGTATACTCGTACTTTGTGGTTTACAAATCATTCGTACAAATAAATTGATGCTATTTCGCAAGATTTATTGATTGCAAATTTGAACAAATTACATGGATTGCAAATGAGACACAAAATTAATTTAAGAAACTCGAATCTCTGTGCTAAATTACATACTTATCCAAAAGGCGATATAACTTATTTTTTCCTGTATGAAAAAAATAAAACTATTATTTGTGATATGAGATTATGAGTCACAAATGCGGGATTCAACAAAATTTTTCTCATGGTGGAATTTTTTTCTTCTGTCTCGCTGCCTCCAAGAAGCATTCAGTGTCGCAAAAGTTAATCAGTAAAAACTGTATAAAACAGACAAAAAGAGTTATATAAAAATGAGCACGAAAAGTATTTTTTTGTAGAGGAATTCCAAAAAATTCAAGCATTTGCAGGAAATAAAATATTGTGACTAGTTTTGTAGCATTATTTCGTATTTTCCAGTTGATAAACCAAATAATTGCTATATGAATTTCCAGTCTGTGACTTTATGCTTTGAATATTGCGGTGCAATCATTATTATTTTGGGAAATTTAATAATTTTAACATTTTGTTAAATTTCTGTTTTAAAATATTGAACTGATAATAGAAGATTTATTTTATTTATCAAATATTTATCAATAAACATTCAAATTGATTCGGCTTTCCCTCTCTGTGAAAAGCTTTTCAGGCAACAGTATAAATTTCCACTTGTTAAGGAAAGCATCACCCTCTTGTGTTTGTCTAAAATTAGGTTTAAAGAATACCACTTGAGTCCCATTAAAAAAGGTTTTCCTTTTAATATTATAAAAAACCCTTTTTCTCTTTTTTTTTTTGCAGAACAATCCGTGCGTGGAAGAGTGATTTGCTTGCGCGATGGAGAAGGAAAAGGTAGCTGTAGTGGTAGTTTTAGCACTTGTCCTCCTCCAGTGGTGTCCTGTGGCGCCTCAGACCCTCGTAAAGGATTCCCTTTCAGTGCCGTGTCCATATTTTGACACCATCAACATTACGGGTGGTGTATATGATGCTAATGGGAATATACTCTTCGATGGCATCTTGTATCAACCAGATCAGTATGGAACGTATGACTATGAGATGGTTAATCGGACTTTAAAATTCCCCGTTGAATCTCATATCCGGGGATGTATTTGCAACATTAAGGGGAATTGTGTGAAATACTGCTGCCCAAGGGGTTACATCTACAGCCATGGGGAGTGCAGTAGGTACAATGGGAGCAAACCCATTCTACTTCCAATCCACGAAGAGGATGGAAATGTAACGAATGAAGTGAATATTGAGGAAAGATTTGGGATTGTGTATGGGAAACCGTGTGGTGCAATGTACGATCTCGATCCAGATGCATATCCTGAGGAGGCGTATGAAATTCACTACAATGGACACCTAAAAGTAGATAAAGATTCGCCAAAGGACAAAAATGAGTACTGCATAGCACTCATGAATACGCAAAATAGTACCGTGGAGAATCCAATTTTGACTACGAAGGTCTTTGTCTGCTTTCCCGATCAAGACAGCGCAAAGTTCGTCATTTATCCAATTGGTGAGTTCTTTTCTTTCTTTCACATTAAAGATATTTTTAGCATAGTGCTTTCATTATTTTTGCAATCATCAGGAGATTATTGAGGAGATATCTCATCATTCGTGTTGATGTGTTGATTATTCTTTTGATAATTTCTTTTTATTGTGTTTTGCGTGAATTGGAAATATTTCTCAATTTTCTAGAACGGAATTTTGAGGCATTGCGTGGGGATACTTAGAAGCAAATAAAATGATTTAAATTGAATTAAATTTTAAGTCTAATTTTTGGTTTAAAAAAGAAATTCAAAGGAAGTTTGTGAACTGATTTACATCCTTCTTGAAGACTGGACTGACCTTTTCTTAATAAAAATTCTCCAATCCGTAGCTCTTGGAGAAGTACAGGATCTGGGTCGAAATTTTGGGAGAAAACGCAGGATTTTATCTCAAAGATGAATCCTTGATATTCAGATTCCCGGCTTCCTGTATCAAGTAGAAGTAAAGGAGCTTATTCATCCACTATATGAAAAACTTCCACATTCAAAATATAATTTTGACGCATTTTATTTTGTAGACAATAAAAATTCTTTGAAGAAAGAATCACAGCTAAAAGCTTAAGAAATCCTTAAAGAAATTCCCAATTTTCCACTGAGATCACATAAGGGATTCTCAAGAAGTTTTGGAAATCCTACAAGAACAATAAATGGTCAAAATGAGAGTATTTCGGAATTTAATTTTTTCAAAACAAAAATTAATTTTCAAAAATGAAAATATTAAATTCTAATCAACATTTGACCATTTAATGAGAATTCAAGAAGAATTTTAAATTTTTGTTACAAAATTGGCTAGAAAATCGCTTATTATTTGACTATTCCTAGAAATAAAAGGCCGGCAAAGATTGCCAAAAAAATTCTTCGTCTTTTATATTTTTCCCTTTAATTCAATTCAAAGAGTGTTTGCTAGAGCACAAAAACCCTTTGTTGACTCATTGATACGATCTTGAAAGAGTTTTCTTGGATTTTTTTTCAAGTTTCAGAATTTATTAGCTGCCTATAGAGAGATTTTTGACTCACAATCTTAACTTTCAGGGCCATAAAAAATACTTTGTAAAGGGATTCAGAGCATCGTCACAGGATCAACAGGTTTTGTGAATGAAAATGTTTTTCATAGATGGATGAATAAACTTCTTTGAGCTCCCAAAAAATTCTTTTTCTCTAAAAATTCACTAAATAAGCTGCGATCCCTTAAAAAGGATCAATGTGCGGCGTACGCATTAAGGGAAACGTCCAATATTACCTCCTCTTTATTTATGTTTCTTCCTGAATGAATTTAATAAATTATGTTTGGTTTTAGTGACCTACATTTATATATGTTGAAGTGGATGATTGATAAGGTAATTTCGGTTCCACCAAATTACCGCATTTATTACTATATCTTATCAAAACTATTTTCCCAACAAATCCACATAATCTATTGCATATTGTATCATTGTGATATTATGAATTTATTATTTGCATGTTGAGAATTTTTCTACACAATTATTATATTACAAAAGGTGATTGAGAAATGAGTTGTTTTAGCAATCCAATCATCCACTTTCACTCTCAACACGCAAGATTACATTCATTCTCTTCAATAAAGCACAATTCCTTCTCTTGGGTGTTTTTGCCAATATATAGCCTTCGTTTTATCCCCAAGAGGAGGGAGGTATGACAAAAAAAATCAATAGGATGGGCGCGTATTTGCCAATCATTCGCATTATTAGGTTGTTGTGCGATGACACGCAGCTAAAAAAATTTTTTTTTTTGCTACATGTTGGACAGAGGAGCATTTTTTTGTGGACAACATGTCTCTCCTAATTAATTGTCTACCTTATTTTCGTGCGAGCAATATGCGGATGGCGGGTGGAAATGAGAACGCAAATGAGATTAAAGGGAAATTAGCAGTTGTGGGTGGATGAAAATGAGAGATTTATCGTAAATTGTAGCATAACTAATTGGCATCCATGTGGATAATTAAAGTGTCAATTATCAGTAGGTCTGATATCCTCTTTCTCTCTCTCTCTCGTACTTCCTGATAAGCATAAAATAATATAATTGATCCTCAGTCGAAAAGAGTGAGTGTGTGCGACCCACCAACAACCACTTGTTGAGGCGACATTACATTTCGTCACACCACAACACAACATCATGTTGTGGTAGTTCGGATTCCACCTAGAAATGCTTAAAAAGGTTTATCTATAGATCAGGATTAAACTTTGTTGAAGATTATATGATGAAAAGTGAGAAAATTCACGTTTTTTTTAAAATATTTTACCAAACCCTTAATTCAACAAACAAATATTGAAAAAATCACAATTTTTCCGCTAATTTATCCAATAATTCAGCTGATTAATTAAATTACAATGCATTATCATGGCTAAAATTGAATACCAAATATAGTGTTATAAACACTGACTTTTATTTCCAAACACATTTCACACAACACCCACATCATCCATGCGGGTGCTCCATGCGATGAGTCTCCACTCATCGTGGGGGGCCACATAATTGTGTGTGGTGTACGAGGGGGTGATGGAATAAAAAAGGGATGAACAGTGCCCCAAAATGGGTGTGTGAATTCGATGAAATTGGCATGTGAAGAGCGACCTTTTCCAGTGCCATTTTCGCAAAATATTTGTCGAGTTCATTTGATATTCGAATCAATATTTACCCTTAGCGCCAACACTATGCAAAAGAACATGTTTTTTTTCTTCTTCGCTAATGCCATTTCATTTCCTCTGGGGACATTGTGTCACCAAAACGACTGTGAGCATTATGAAATTAATTCCCGGCTTTTTCACTTTTCATTTCAATTTCACTTGTCACACAATGCGTGGCATTAGCAATCACCCCGCAAGTATTTAGATGAGGAGCTAAAATGAGACCAACATGCACAAGGATTTTTCATTGTGCGTGTCCCATTTAAGGGAAGTGCTTTCTCTAATTTTCATATAATACGATCGACCTGGATTATAATGGATGTTGATTAAATCAACAAATAAATTCCACCCATAAAGCTGACTGAAAAGAAAATTTATGCAGCATTTTCCACGGGATAAAACTTCTTATCTATACTTATTTTTTTAATTAACTTCCAATTGGATATGTTGCAGAAAATGCCTTGTATGAAATAAGTGCGGGAGGGCAAACAACAATAAATTATCGTCTCCTGTCATAAGATCCTTATATGAATTGAAAATGAGGACTCTTCGTGACTTAGCACGTTCTGAGCTTTTTTCTCTTAAATTTATGACTAACTATGAGTTCTTTATGGAGCTTTATAGCAATCCTTGTTAGGAGTAAAGAAAAAAAACTTTTTTTTAAAGAAAACTCAGGAAATGTTTATAAAAAAAATTAAGTTTTATTTTGGGTTTTTGAATAAAACAACTTTTCATCAAAAATACATTGAGAAAGTCTTTGAGATTTATTTAATCCATTTTATCAGGTTTATCTTCTGACAAAACCTCAGATTAAGTAACATATTTTACAATCTTGTTAGAAAGCAATGCGATAAAAATTATCTTATCCATGATTTCTTTCTTTCAAAGTAAGGTTTTCAATTTTTATTCTTAATTTACATTGATAATTAAATAAATTCCTCAAGCATTTTTATGGTTGATTATAATTTTTAATATTTCAGTATAATTTCTAAAAATTATTGTGGATATTCTTGTTATGTCTTAGGATTAGTTTTATAGACATTAACCCTTAAAAATCAATGATACGTTTTCGTTTCAAAACTTGTTTTTGAAAATGCTTAATTTTGGTTTTTTAGTTTTAATTATTAAAGTAGAATCAATGCAGAATTATGTATTTATGATCCTTGAATATTTTAAGATTGCAAAAGACATCATCAAGGACTCACAGGTTCAGGATGCATGAAAACCGATCATTTCGATCTTGGGATTTTTGTTTAAAAATTTCTTATTTGAGCTCAAAGAAATACTTTCTTACGGTTCTTAACGAGTTAAACGCAAGTTCCTCCAAACTTAAAAACTAACTCAGGAACAAGCTAAAATTTTAATTATAAATCAATTAAATTAAATCAAATAAGATTCAAAAATGTACTGGTAAGCTGACCAAGCTTACGGGAGCTGTGTTTCTTTCAGTGTACCAATTTTGTGAGAGCAAACTAGAACGCGAATAAATTTAAATACGCGCAAAGTCGGGAAAAGTTGAAAAGTCATACCCTAAGAAATGTTTGGAAGGCCATATCTCGAGAACGGATCCATAGATTTTCGTAAATTTTTTTTTTGTTTGAAAGGTCTTGAAGTCAGCTATAACATATCGAAAAATGAAAAAAATTTATGTCGCCATTTTCGAAAAATTCGAGTTCGAAATTTTCGAAAACTTTGTTTTTGACTTTAGCGCCTCTTGCGGTCATTTCTCGAAGTTGCAATGTTCTAGACATTTGTAGAGTTTCTCGAAACCTTTCATTTGCGCTTGAGTTGATCGAAATCGGACTTGTAGAACCCGAGATATGACATGCCAACTTTGGAAGGCTATATCTCGAGAACGGATCCATAGATTTTCTTCATTTTTGGCATGGTGCTAGATAATATGGTCAGCTACAACATATCAAAAAATGAAAAAAATTTATGTCGCCGTTTTCGAGATATTCATCGAAAACTCATCGAAAATTTTGTTTTTGATTTTTGGCCCCCTAGCGGTCACTTTTGAAACTTCGGATGTTCTAGAGAGTTGTAGGGTTTGTTGAGATCTTTCATTTGACCCCGGGTTGATCAAAATCGGTCAAGCCGTTTTCGAGTTATGGTCGATTTTCGATGAAAAATTGTGGCGGCCATATTGACTAAACGGCTTGACCGATTTTCAAAAATGAGGTATCGTTGGAAAGCTCTTGATGGCCCCTACAACATATCAAAATTTCAGCCCTCTAGCTATAATAGCGGCTGAGATATAGCGAAAACAAAATTTTGAGGTTATTCAAAATGGCGGACGGGGGGGTGGGGGGGTGGATTTGACCTCATAATCGGATTTCTTCAGGTCGATATTTAAACTTTGCCGTTTACCGCAAGTCTCTATCTATCACCGTTCTCTTGCAATTTAAGTTTATAATCCGGCCGGACGGACGGCCGGCCGGAAAAAAAATTTTTTGGCGCATACGTTTTTTGGAATGTGGGGACCCTAATTCGTGCTCATCCCAAGTTTGAGCCCGATCTGACGACTTTCGATTTTGCTCGGTACACAAAAGCTGTGTCTGAAAGAAACACAGCTAAATCACTAATGGCTTAACCTGGTTTTGGTCTCATTACTAAATTGGAAAAGATTCATGGAAAGCTTATATACGTTTAATCTTTTATGATTAATAATTATTAATTTAGTTTAAAAGTTAGCTATTTTTTCTTTAGATCAATCGATATTTTATAGTAAATCTTGCATAATTTTTCTTAATCTATTTAATCTCTTTAGTTAATCATTACCTAACCTGATAGATACCTAATCTATCTTCATGCCCAAAGTGGGAACGTACAAGGTGGCAAAGAAGTTAGGTCCTAATTTTAACAGTTAATAACTTTTGATTGGATTGAGGAATCTAAAAATTTTGAAAAATATCTTTTTTTTATCTGAAAAAGATGCGTGAACTCATAAAGTTCTTTAATAAAAGAATTTGATTTATTCCATTTGAATAAAAACTTATTAAAACTAAGGCCTTATATTTGGGTTAAAATTGATCAATTTAGTATAGAACAATGATGCATCTTCCTGTGAAATTATGCAAAATGATTCATTCGCTTTTACCGGTATTCCATTTATAAAGTAAAATCATTGTTTTAAGAGAAAACGTGCAATTTTCTTTTGACGAAATGTATCAAGGTTTTCTTCCCCATATTATATACAAACTGTTTTACTACTGAACTGGCCCTCCTCTTCGGGGGGTCATTTAATTATTCATTCCGTGATGAAATAAATGGGGTGAAATCGCTAATAGAGGAAAGAAAGTACTTACGCAGAGAAAGGATGAAAAAAAGTGCAAAGACTCACGCAATGTTTTCTAAAAAAAATGTATCAAAAATGTATAACTCCACACAATTCTCACGCTGCTGGAAATAGAACAATAGAGATTTTAATATAATAACACAAACATGTTCTAATGCTATAAATTGTTCTTTTTTCTCTCTCTCGTTCGTAGGAATGCTTCTATCGGTTCCATTTCTCGTGGTGACGTTCCTTGTTTACGCCATCATACCGGAATTGCGAAATCTCCATGGGAAGTGCCTCATGTGCTATGTTCTAAGTCTAACCATTGGATACACGTTGCTCTCTCTGATCCATCTGGCAGTGGTTAAGGATGGATTCCCTTGTACCTTTGTGGGATTCACTGCGTATTTCTCATTCCTCATTTCCTTCTTCTGGCTCAATGTTATGTGCATTGATATTTGGTGGACATTCAGGTGAGATTTTTCTTTTTTTTTATTTCTCCTCTTTTTGGTATATAAAGGAAAATACGGAAGTATAATGTTTATGTATAGACTGATGCGGGGAAATTTTAATCAATGCGCGTCAGTAGACCTTTTTCTTGATGAGAGGAAATACTCCTTTAGATTTTTTTTTGTAAATATACAGAGAGAATGTCAGTATATAGGGGGGAGGAGGAAGATATGATGAGGCGTGAGATTATTGTTTGGAAATATTTTACACGATCCACATGGTGGATAGAATCAACAAACATTGTACCGAGATGCGATGAAGATGAGCAAATTCTCATAGATTTCTTCCACCACACACTCAAATCTTTCTCCACAGAGGTGTTCGAGGTATCCAAAGGGATGCTGATAGGAAAAAGTTTATTATTTACTCCGTCTATGCGTGGGGATGCGCCATCGTTATCCTATCGATTGCACTTACATTGCAATTTACTGATGCTATCCCGAATGATTTGAGGCCAGGAATAGGTGCTGAAACTTGTTTTCTCAAAAGTAAGTATATTTTAAGGAGAATTCAAATTGTATCATCTGTCTAATAATACAATAATGTATCACTTTGCACATTTAACGATTCAAAGTGAGTGATAGAAAGCATTAAATGCGGAATTAAACGCCCCTTTTCTCGTTTAAATAGACTATTTTGGGTATTTTATTGTTTTGTGCTAATTTTAAAATAAACGTAAAATATTTATTCAGTTCCAAGACTTTAAATAAAAATAATTTTCTGATTTTTTAAAAGAGTAAATTTTACTTAATTTTACAGTAAAGATTCGCAGTATTGCGTCTCTGTGAATTTCTTTATCACTAAATTTTGAGGATTTTCTTTGACGCCGGAAATGGCAATTTACGATTTGTTAGTGTGGCGCTATCAACCACAATTTAATCATTTCTTTCCTTTCTACGTGAGAAAATCGGAAGCGAAAACGAACGTAATTGAAAATTAAACCTTTTGCGTCCATGTGAAATATTTTTCGTCTTATTTTCGTGAATTTAATGCATTTCTAACTTGGAAAAATGATTAAATTCAGCAAAATTTAGGAAAGTAAAATGTTTCACGTTTGTGTCTACTTAAAGCCCAAAAAACGCTAAAGGGTTAAACAAAAAGGCATTACTGCGAGACATCACTGTAACATCTTCCTTTGTAACTTCCTCTGCTACAAATGCACTAAACTAAACTCAAACATTGCAGACTTTTGCATCGAGCTATATTTGATTTTCCATTTAAAAAAATATAAACCAAATATGTACAAAATATGTTTATATATCCCCTCCATTACCATATGTTTCAATTTTGCATATATTTTCCGATTATTTTCATTTCTAAAAGGTAGTTTGTTTACAAAGTTTGTTCCTTTTAAATTTTGCAGGCACAAAGCTGACAGAGTTCTTCTATCTCTACTTTCCTGTTATTATTTTAATATCAATCAATTTGATTCTCTTCGCACTGACGTCCATCCAAATAAGAAAGCTACAGAAGGAAACAGCGGCAATGAATAAAGGTGATAGTAGGAGATTCAATAAAATGGAAGCCGACAGAGATAGGTGAGATTTTTCCCTCTAATTAATTATTTTACAAAAATTTGTCACGTCTTTGGGCTCGCTTTGGTCTAATCATTAGGTGCGTAGAGTGTATGATAAATTGTGCCCGAGAATGAGCATAACATGACAAGTTTTTTGGTTTAATGGGAGTCACAGGACGTCGTGCCCATCCTTCGGTCAATGGAGCTTAAAATATGAGAATATTTACTGACATGAATAATTAAAAAAGATTAATGTTTGCCTATTAATAAAATTTAATACGAGAGCAAAATGCGATAATAAAATATTTTAGATTAATTTGAAATAAGATAAGATATTTTGCTAAAAAAAACTTCTTTATGCCCTTAAAGGAGTCTATTCAGTGAAATTGATGACGCGACCTCCATTGAGGAAATGGAGGAAACAAACGGAACTAATCTGCTGCATGGAAAACAAGCGTAAGACGGTCAAAACTTCATAAGAAAAAGCTTTTTTTTAACCCATTTCTGACATTTTGTCGCATTTAAGATAGATAAATTCGCTTTTTATTGAATCTGCTTGGCCATTTTGGTTCTTAATTCAGACTCAAAAACTTCAGCCATTAAGTAGATAATTCTCCAAAAACGGTTAAAGTATTAAAGTCGATACCTATTTACGTTTTCAGTGTAAATTCATTTTAAAATTTTTACATTTTGATGAAAATTTGGGGAAATCGTCTTCAAAGAATAAAGAAACTTTAGAAGGGTTAAATCAGAAGCAGAAAATGGTTTAAGATGCTTTTCCGAGGAATTATTAACGCTATTCTTGTAGAGCAAGAATCTAACTTACAAAGATTTACTCACAAAATGCAAACAGTTACATTACTATGATGTTTCTTGTCTCTTTAAATGCTGAAACAGTCGCCTTGATGTTTCATTTTTGTGTTTCAACAAGTTCATTTTTCTTTAAATGTTTTCAATTTGATCATTGTGTTGCATTTACAGAAAAATGAAAAAAGTCGTATAGAAAACATTCCTTTTACAAAAAAAATACCTGAAAAACATGATTGAAACATTGGCAAAAATGTTTTACAGAATTTAAAGAGACAAAATGTACAATGGTGACGTCATTGTTTGAATTTTTTGGCAATTTCCTAGCTGATCGCAAGTGGAAAATGGTACTTTAGGTACTTCTGAAAATTTTTCAATTCAACGTGTGATCTTTTTTTATAGGAAACACACCAATCCTCAAAATAGATCGCAAGACACGAGCATCGATGAATAGACTCCTTTTTAATATTTTAATTAATGCGATTAAATTGCACAAGAATAAATTTGACCTTAAAAAGATTTAAATTAAAGAAAAAATCTAATTTTTCCATGAACATCTTTATGAAGAAATTCACGTTTAAATATTTTTTTTCTTCCACCAAATAAGCGAGCTTTATGCGAGTTATATGAATTTAAGCAAATACGTATGTAAATAGATTTTATTAATGTCTTTCCTTTGTGTAATTTTAAATCCAGATTTGGTCTCTATCTCCGCTTGTTCATCGTGATGGGCGTCACGTGGACAATGGAAGTGATCTCGTGGCTGATTGATCCAAAAAGTTGGATTTTCTACATTACAGATGTCTGCAATTGCCTTCAAGGATTCTTCATTTTCATGCTTTTCGTGTGGAAGCCCAAAATTAAGAAACTCATCATTAAAAGGTACCATCTCTCTCTAATTTTCTCCATGCTCTGTGTCTTACTAAAAACAACTCCCCCTCCCCTAAAAAAAATAAGGAAACTTATATTGTTTTTTTTTCTCTGTGTATGCTACATTTTCTTTTGCGAAAAAAAAATTCCCAAAAAGAATCCTCAATAGAAAAATGAAAAGATCCCCATCGGAAATGAGTCAAGGGACAATGAAAAGTCATGCGTTATTTCGCGATGGTGAGATTTGGTGTTTTTGCATTTTATTTGCATTTTGAAGAGAATATTATGCGAGTTATTCTCTCATCTTTTAATAACATTAAGAATGAAATGTGAATTCTCTGTGGAATGTCAATTGGTTGATGTTTTTTTTTCTTTTAGATTATTTCTTGCTAAAAAAAAAATTGATTAGAATTCTTGACATTGTTTAACAAAAATTAACACGCGAGATTTAAGAGGTTTTGAGAGAGTTTTATGGGTCTTTAGTGATTTTTTTTTGAAAATTGTTTTAAAGCAATGGGGCAGTAAAAACGTGAGATATATGGCGAATTGAGAAAATTACTACAAGCATGACCTTTTGGGAGAAGTTTTTATTTTCTTCGTATTCTAATGATATTTCTTTTCAATTTAAGATGCAATTTGAAAGCGCTATATCCGTTTTAATGATTATTACACATAATATACTTAAGCGTGTGCCTTGAGAGTGGGGAAAACGATCACGTACTTAGCATTGTTAATTAATTCTTATTGATACTTTTTATCTCTCTATTGCTCTTGAAGATCACTCTGCTCACTCAACTCATCGGCTGCCACACAATCCACAGTACAGTATTGAGACAAAACAATAAGAATAAGAAAAAGAAATCGGCGGAAAAAGAAACAATAAAGGAGAGGTTGAGAATTAAAATTTTCTCTCATCTTCTACGACTGATTTTCACCTTTTTCCACAAATAAAAAAAAATGATTTAAAAACAAAAATTTAAAACGAAATAAGAAAAAAACGATCTCTTCGTGTCTCGAGAAAGATTGAAAAGACTTTACGAAACAGGGTTTAAATGTGAGTTAAAAAGAAGTTAACAAAACAACAAAAATAGTTTAATCAAATCACACTGATGGTAGATTTGTAGTTGAGTGATGGTAAAATTTACTAATTTTGGTAGATGGTTTTTCTGATTAAATATTCAGTAATTGCATACCGAAATAATCCAAATCATTTTGCCTAAAAACAAAAAAAAATCTTCCATAATTAACCCTTTAAGGATCCTCTGAAAATTCTAATTTCTTTGCTGTAGTTTCACATTCGCAGTATTTTGGAAATTTCGTTGGGAGTTTGGTGTTCATTTCTCTACATTTCGATGAATTTCTCTCTCTCTCCCGCAATTTACAAGCATGATCTATCCCATTTTTTTTATCGAAAACTCTTTGAGAGATCTTTGCCAATCATTATCATTTAAATATTTTATTTTTTTACAGAGAATTTTCATTAATTTATTATTTAAATTTGTTTCATTTAAAAATAAAAACAGATACAGGTCTTATCGGGGTCTCCCGGTGTCCAGTAAAACATCCCGATCGAGTACCAGGACGAGCACATCTCATGTTTCAATGGCTGCCACATCATCCAACAATCGATATGGTATGAGTACGAAGTCGAATAATAATTCAGTGTCGGAGAAGTCTCACTTCATGACAGAAATTGGAGACTGAGCGCTTCCCATTGAGGGCAGTTTGAAGCAAAAAAAAAGAATTCTGGGACAGGATACTCCAAAAAAAACTAAGAGGCCATCACTTTGTCTATAAATATTAAGTTCTTTATGCCAAAAAGTTAAAAACCATCGTTTTAATAATTATTTTTAATGCAAATTTCCAGAGATTGAGGCAGAAATTAAGCAAAGAAGCGTAATTTTTTCTAGAATTTTATTTTTATTGTAATTTTTATTCGCTCAATGTGCTTCTTTTTGGATCAAATATGATTGATGATATTACTGTGAGAAATAAAAAGAAAGTAACTCCGGGTGGTGAAGGAAAAAGGAATTTATTCAATTTGCACTATAATAAAAAGAAAAATTCTTATTAGTGTTGCAATTAAAAGGTACCATTTGGATGTAATTGATGGAAGTTGTGTTACCAATTGAGGGCAAATGAGAGATTAAATGTTAAGGGTGTTAAAGTGCTAAAAAGGATATTTAAATGATGCAAAAAGTTTATTTAACGGAATTTTATGTAAAGAATAAAGTATTTCATTTTTTTTTACACAAAGGCTACAATTTTATATTTTTTGTTTAGTTATTAAAAATCATCCACTTGGAGCATCACTGTATTTGTTAAAATAAATATCAATTTGTATAAAGAAGAATATTAAAAATTTTCAACTATCTTTTTTTACCAAAGTTCAATGCTCTAAAAGGTGTCAATAAAATCTTTTTTAATTAAGAGTCGATTCTGTCGAAAATCTTTTTTTTTATTACAACTTAAAGTTGTAAGATTTTGACAGTTGATATTTTTTAATCGTTCTATCCATTAAATGAAAATTAATTGTTTCAGAAAACAGCCAGAAAGATCTTTAAAGATCCCTGAAAGTAATTTTCTCTTAAAAACACTATTAAAGAAAAATATTCTGTTACATTTTAAAAGATCTTTCAGAGAATAAAATCTTATAACTGAAGAATTGTAAGAAAAAAAATCTTTTTAACTGAATCGACCCCAAAATTTCCTTCCCGCCCACAACAATCAATGAAATGACTTAATTTATCTTTGCTGTATAAAGAAAATTCTCTGGACTATACGTAGTTAGGGTCTGTTAAAATTGCTGATAATTCTATGTAATTGTTAATAATGTAAGATTTAATATTAATATACAATTTGTGTCGCTTTAAGAATGAATTTGATGTGTTTTTGATTGATTTCTTTTTCATAGTAAGACATCGATTTATTTATTAGGCTTGATTCTGTTGAAAATCTTTTCTTTTCTTACACTTAAAGATTTTAACAGTTTGTTTTTGAAAAGAAAATTTTCTAGAATTTTCATTAACTTTTTCTTGTTTTTAAAGCACGCAAATTAAACAATTCAGGAAAACCAACCGTCGAAATGTAGTTGTGAGTAAAAGAAAAGATTTTGGACAGAATTGTTTCCCCGTTTTACTTCTTTTATTCATAGTCATAGTTATTTATAGTCTTTTATTTTAAGAGACATGAATTAGGCTGATTTTTTTTGCTAAAGAAAAAAATCAAAATCATCAGAATAAATGCAAATTTTAAGTCAAAACATGGGAATAGATACCTAATCTAAAATTCAGACATTTTTGAACTTTTTGATCATTTATTAAAAATGTATTTTTCTGTTAAAAATTTTGGATAATTTTCAATATAAAATAATAAGATTCTAACTGATTTTATTCAAGATGTTTAAGAGAAATAAAAGAAGAAAAACTTTGCTTTAAGATATTACTAAATATTTTTTAATTTTAAAATTTAAAGACTGAATTTTTGCGTTCTCTTAAAAATTCAATTTTATAATTTTAATTTTCACTCTAATCTACCAAATATTTGTATAGAGCGATATTCTTTCAAGAAGGAAAATTCTTATTTGAAAATAAATTAAGTGCAAATAAATAAGATTTAGAACAAAAATTAATAAATTGTGTGTTACAATATTTTGTCTATTATGTGCTTATTCTTCTATATACAAAATATAAAGAAGTTTTGCTTTAATTCTTTGCATTTTTAATTGTTTATTTATTAATTTTATTCCACCTTAAGAAGATCTAAAAACAATTAAATATTCACAAAAAATATTTAATGAGAATAAAAATTCGATTTTTTTCACAGGATCTCTGAACGATCAGTGAATTATGTTTTAGTCAGGAGACAATTTTATTTAGTCAGGACGATTATAAAATATCGGTTTTTTTAAAAATATTTTTAAATAGTTTTAAAAATATTTTTAAATAGTTTTAAAAATTAGAATTCTCATTATTTTCTTCGTTTTAATAAGTTAATAAGTTAATAAGAATTATGAAAAACTGTTTTTTCTTGATCGTTTTACATTCCTTTTCGTTCTTACCTCGTTTCGTTTGCAACGTTTGACGTTTCTCTTCTTACGTTTTAGATTTTTTTTTTCTAATTTGTCATTCGATTTCCACGACTGACGTTTGTTTTTAACGTTTGACATTTTTCCTTATATTTCTTGTTTCTTTTTCACCGTTTAAAGTTTCTTTATTTTTTTTGTCAATCATACATTTTTTTGACTTCAGAAAACTTAGCAAGCTCTTGATTTTTCCAAAGAACTCTCAATTTAATATTCTGCATACTCTGTCTCAAAAAAACCTTTTAAGAGTCTCGTTGAAAGGGTTGAAAGTAAATTAGGTAATCAATTTTTTTTTATAAAATAATTTAAATTAGCAGCCGAAAGCTCTAAAAATATTTACCTAATAAAAATCACATTTGGCCAGGATTTTTCAATATAGTGGACTAACGAACTAAATATCCCGTGACAATTCGCGCAAATTCCGCGGAGAAATAAATTCGATTGTGGCGATGGGTAGATAATTTTTTGTTGAGCGGAGTTTAGTAACGGTCCCCTTCGAATATTCAAACAGTTGTTTCTCGTTAACGAGGGCGCATAAAATCAGCTCATTTGATCTCAAAATTTCCTTGAATATTTTGCTCCTGCAGCAATAAAATCTCTTCTCTTCTATCCACTGTGCTAGGTTACTTTAGGAAATAGTGGTGGTTTGTGAATTTAGGCTACAAATTCCAGTGAAAATTGCATAAAAGTATTTTTGAGGTTAGGTGTTGGGTGCTTGTGCCAAGGAAAAAGAGGCTTTTTTGGGGAATTTAGAAGCTAAGAGTGTAGAGAAAAATGCCTGAGAACGATCGTATTAGTGCCTTCAAGAATAATGCTAAGCATGAGGTAAGGAAACACGAGGGATTGTGTGAGGGGAGATAATTGCATCATATATTTTACAATTCAAACAGACAATGCGAATTCGGCGTCAGGAAGTAACGGTGGAGCTGCGGAAGAATAAGAAGGATGATCAGCTCATGAAACGCCGGAATATTGAACTCGATGAATCCCTGTCGCCACTCAAGGAGGCCGCTGTGCAGTCAGAGGTGACTCTCAGTCTGGATGAAATTGTTCCGGGACTCATGAATCCGGACAAGAGTAAGCGCTACGAATGCGTTCAGGCAGCCCGAAAGATGCTTTCAAGGGAACGAAATCCCCCAATTGACATTATGATTGATCATGGGATTGTACCCATTTGTGTTCAGCTCCTGGGAGATTTTGATAATCCGGATATTCAATTTGAGGCCGCATGGACACTCACGAATATCGCTTCGGGATCCACAGAGCAGACAAAGGCAGTCATTGATGCGGATTCTGTGCCACGCTTTGTCGCCCTGATGGATTCCCCGGCGGCCAATGTGGCTGAACAAGCTGTTTGGGCATTGGGGAACATTGCCGGGGATGGAGCAGTACCCCGAGACAATGTTCTCAAGCATCAGATCATTCCGGCACTTCTTCGTATGCTGACAAAGGAGCTAACCCTGTCGTGCCTTCGCAATGTGGTGTGGCTCATTTCAAATCTCTGCCGCAATAAACCACCAGCTGTGGCTTTTGATCATGTCCGTACCCTTCTGCCCACCGTGGCGCGTCTTCTGCAGCACGAGGATTGTCAAGTTCTGAGTGACACATGCTGGGCACTCTCGTACATAACTGACGACGATAACAACAAGATTCAGGCTGTTGTGGATGCCGGGTGTGTTCCACGTCTCAGTGAGCTGCTGGAATCCAAGGAACCATCAATCATCACACCAGCACTCCGTTCTGTGGGGAACATTGTCACCGGAACGGATTTGCAGACAGACGCCGTCATTTCCTCGGGTGCCATTGAGCGTCTCGCCAAGTTGCTGCGCTACCCCAAGGCGAGCATTGTCAAGGAAGCCGCCTGGACTGTGAGCAACATCACAGCTGGGAATCCACGGCAGATTCAACACGTGATCGATGCAGGTATCATCGGGGTGATGATCGATGTACTCGCCACGGGTGATTTCAAGTCCCAGAAGGAAGCAGCATGGGCCATAACGAATCTCACAACTGGTGCCACGCATCAGCAGATGATCTACGTGATGCGACACTTCAACTTCCTCAAGCCCTTCTGTGATCTGCTTGAGTCCAAGGATCCCCGTGTGGTCAAAGTCGTGCTGCAGGGCTTGGAGAATCTCCTCGCTGTGGCGGATAAACTCGAAGGGATTGAAGTGATGTGTCTCAAAATTGAAGAGGTGGGCGGGCTCGATAAGCTCGAAGTGCTGCAGAATCATGAAAATGGCGAAATCTACCAGAAGGCATTCAATCTTCTCGATTTATACTTTGGACCGGTAAGTTTGCAAAGAGAATTATTCTATTAAATTGCCCTGTAAAAGGAGTTTATTCAGTTATACGTTAACCTTGTCAAGAATCAAGAAAATATTTAGAAATTGCCAGATGTAGTGTATTTTCAACTGGAATTAGTCGAAAAAAATCTGCTAAAAAATCAATGAATGACGTCAAAATTGTTTATTTGTTTCAATTAATGTATTGAAATATTCTCGCGGATTTAAGTTCTAAAAAAGTTGTGATTAAGGAGCAAAAATTGAAGAAAAAAAACGTACTAAATTCAAGCCAAAAGGAGGCTCAGAATTAGCAGAAAAACAATCTTAAAAAAATCCGTTTGAGGAGAATTTCTTTTAAAGTACCTACTAAATCAAGCCTAAAAAGTACTAAAAAGTTCAGAAAGTTTTGAATTCAAGCCGAAACAATTTATTCGAAATTTTGTCCAAAAAAGGTACAGATTAAAGAGAAAATGTTCTTGAAAAAAATCTTAATTAAAGCCGAAGAAGTCATAATTCAAACAGGAAAAAGGTTATTCAGATTTTAGTTCTAAAAATGTTCAGATTAAGGAGCAAAGATTAAAAAAGTACTAAATTCAGTCCATAAAGTACTAAAATCAAGCCGAAAAGAAGTTATTTAGAATTTAGTACTGAAGTCTTAGATAGAGGAGAAAAAATCTTTCGAAAAGTTTTAATTCAAGTTTAAAAAGAACTAATTTAAAGACCGAAAAATATTAAATTCAATCTGATAAAAATTATTCGAATTTTAGTCCAAAAAATGATAAAATGTTAAAGAAGTACTAAATTTATGCCTAAAAAGTACTAAATCCAAACTTAAAAAAGTATTAAACTGTAATCGAAAAAAGTTATTCGGTTTTTAAGAAGAGATGTTTATATGAAGGAAATATTAAAAATAAAAATAGTATATTACGGGGATGATTTCATTAATTTTCCACGCATATAAAGATGAATAAACTCCTTTCAGATCCATCCGATCACTATCTAAAGAGAAAAATTATTAATTTCTTAACCTTTTATCAATCTTTTCTTTAATTTGTTTTTTTTTTCTAGTCCGAGGAGCATCAGGCTTTGAAGCCAAATGAACAAAATGGAGCCCTTGAATTTGATGCCGGCACGTCCAATGCTCCTACTGGAGGATTCAATTTCTAATGAAAAAAAAACTGCCCAGGAGACAGCAGCAGCGCTATTGATCATCAAATTATATTATGATACACATTTATTATTATTATTTTTTTTTGAAGGAGTTTATCCAATATGAAATCTTTTTCCCAGTTTACACTAAAAGTAAAAAAAAAACTCGATTTTTGATTGAAGTCTCTTCGTCTTGTGCTTACCGCGCGTTTAGCCCATGAAATTTATGTTATAAAACAAAGAAATTTATGTAGTTTGTATATGAAGAATCTTTTCTTCCTCCATTGAAATATAAATGTAATTTTTTTCCACAATAAATTCCACATTCGCAAAGAAAGACTTTGTTGTTTTTTTTTTTTCCTTCAATTACTTTATTTTCTTCCTCTCAGTTTTTCTCTTTTTTTTTAGAATGACTAAAATTCAATTTAAATTTTAAACCTAACTAATTACATAGCTAATTTAAAAAGTTGTTCTTGCTCATCTCATCCATAAGAGAGATTAACTCTTGTTTCTTCTTTTTTTTTACAAGCGTGTTTTGTGTCGTTTTCATCTCTCTTACATCAAGAACGCCTATGTATATACTCAAAGTATCTCGCAACATTTTTTTTCCTCGCACGCTCCCATCTTCCCTTAAAATCTAATGCTAAAAATCTCTTAACTTCTGAGCTTTTTTCTTCATCATTTTTTTTTCATCTTTCATCTTACGATAGAAAAAATAATTTAACACTACTGCGAATTTTTATTTTTTAACTTTTTTTGTTAGGATTTTTCATCAATTTCCACTGAAAAAAATGGAAAAGAAAATCTTATCCTTTTTTTTTCTTCACTGTGTGTGTGGGTGTAGCAATAAAAATTCTAGTAGTGCATTCAGCTTCTCGCAAAACTGCCACATCCTCTCTTTTCATGTTTCATTTAATGGTAAATTTAATTAGTAATAAAATCTACATTCCTAAGTCTCAACTAATGTCTAAATTTATAAAACTACAGCATGTTTTTTTTTCTTTTCATTTTATCAACTAACTTTGCTCTCTACGAACTAATCATCAATTTCTTCTTTTTTTATCTTCTCTTTCTATAAGTTTTTTTTTATTCACTGAAATCAGTGTTTTTTTTTGCATTTTTTCTTCACTTAACTTTACGTTTTTTTTCATCTATATTCTTCTTTTCTTTCTCTCATTTCTCTCATCAGTTTTTTCTTCTCTTTCATTTCTTATCAGACTAGGCGGTAGATTTTTCTTCTTTTCATCTTTTTTTTTCACTTAATTCTAAGGAGAGATGAAACGGAAGGCAAAAAATAAAACTTAAAAAAAATCCCGAGAAACAAAAAAAAACATTTAATGGAAAAAAGGATCTCTTTAGTTTCTCTCTTCCTTAAATTTTAAAAACTACTTTTTTTTCTTCTTTCTTTTATTCCTATAAGAAAATGACTTGATAAACTATGGGCTTCTTCATCATCCGCAGAATTTATATATTTTTTTTATTTGTGGGGAATTTATTCAATTCAGGGAGAAATTGAAAAGATTTGGAGTGATAAACAAGGTGTGGAAGCCCGCGCACAAACACCTGGGGAAGAAGTACAAACTCCCACTGAAATTAAATTCCCTCTTTATAGAGAAAAACAAAACATTTATATTGTAAAATTCCTCACAGGGGGAAGTGATTGAACTGAAATTTATTTTCTTTAAATTTATCAAAAGAATATCTTAATGGGAGCCTCTATGAAAGAGATTCAAAAGCCCTTTAAAGGGAACAATTCTGATGAAAATCTCTTTTTTTCTTATAATTCGTTAGTCGTAAGATTTTTAGTATTCTATGAAAAATCTTTGAAAATTTTGACAGTTTGTTTCTTCTTTTAATTGTGTTTTTTAACCCTCGCACCGCCATAATTCTGAGAAGTAATAGAATGAATCTTGTGGAATTAAGTTTCTTTGTTATCTGAGGAGATTCTGTAAAAAATTCATGTAGATACGACCACAAGAACAAAAGTTATTAACAAAAATGTTAGAAGTGGTAATTCAAAAATTGCTGTAACGGTCAATTTTATTCGTTTTTAGTTCTTATTTTCATCCATTTTCTCATTTTTCTCGCAAAAAACATCCACAATTTACATTTTATTGAGCAAACTGAATACTTAAAGAGTAAGAATTAGAGCTCTGAGTTGCTAAAAGACGAATAATTGTAACAGAAAACTTCTTTGACTGTTTAGAAAATTCCTCAAAAATCCTAATCTAAAAAAATCCTTGGAAAACATCATTAACACTTGGAGGATCGAGATTTCTAACCTCAAATTTTGATCTTATTTTCTGTCAATAAGAAAATCTTTTTTCAAGTTTTCTTTCGACGAGCTTTCGACGAGATTTCTTTCAACTTCTCTTCAAACATGTAGAATATTTCACGAAATGTTAAAACATAGATTTTAATTCTATGACGATTAAAAGTAGCTGAATTGGCCACGGTGGCCAGCAAAATCCTCCAAAGGTTAAAAAAATCTATTTAAAAAATAATTAATCATCAAATTGTCAAAATCTTTTAACAACTTTTACGTTGTAAGAAAATAAAAGATTTTTCACAAAATCGTTCCCAAAATTTAATTTTCTTTCATTCTTCCCTCTCAGTTCAATTGCCCCATCCTATTGACTTTTTCTCTTGAATAAATAAATAAAATGAAAGAGAAATGTTGAGAGTTTGCACCCCAAACGGCGAATGTGTCTCACAGATTTTTTTTCACATTCTCACATTACAAATAAATTATTTTCTCTTCTTCCTCTTTTTTTTAAAGACCTTAAATTCAACGACTCACAGAAGAAATGAAAGAAGAAGACCCTTAAAAGTATCGCAAAAAAAAAAAGAAAAAAAGGCTCTTATTCATCTAGAATTCCTTAAATCTAATGCTTTTCTCTTTTCTCCTTCATTCAACTTATTAAATTACCTAAAAAGAAGTTTTTTTTTTACTTCACCTTCGTACGCTATCCCCATTCTCTCTCTCTACTAAAGAATCTAAAACTCCTAACGTTCTTGTTTTCTTTACTTATTTTTTAATCATTTTAAAAACTATATTTTCATCTTTAGCGTGTTTTGCTAACTCCTTTGACTATCCTTATTTTTTTTTTCATCTTCTTCTTAAACGTATAGATTTTTCTTTAAGAGAATTTTTCTTTTCTCAACTTGTGGATTTTTCTTTGAGTTTCTTTGCTACAAAAAAAAACTTTTCTTTCATGGTTTTCGGTAATGTTTTTAATGGGGTTTTGTATCAGAAAACAAACCTCATTTGTTTTTCTTTAAATAAATTACTTTTTTTTTACCTTTAATTTAAGGGACAATCCAACAAAAAATCTTCACTACAAAATTCTCAAAATAAAAATCCACACTGCACTCCGTTTTTTTTTATTTTTGTTGAAATACTTCTCCCATTTTTTTTTTCCTATCAGCACTAAAACTTACTTAATTCTACTTTATCTTTTCTTCACTTACAGTGCATTTTTCTTTTTTTTTATTTTCTAAATTTATTTTCACTACGAAAGAGGTTCTTTCTTCGATTTCCTCATCAGTTTTTTTGCATCACTCTCTTCACATTCTACTATTTTTTTTCTTCAAGATAATTGTCTCCTGTCATTTGTTTCATCGTCTTATCTTATTTTTCTTTAATATATTTTTTCTTAATTCTTGTTGTTATCAGTCGTGATTGTTTTTTTTATTACAAATAAACGTACTTCGCCATCTATTTCTCTCTTTTAATTTTTTTGTCTTGTATAACTCACCATTCTCTTCGCATTTCTCTCACTTTCCTTCCTTCTGCAATAACGTTAATACAAATAGTTCTCTTTTCTTTTAACCTTCTCTCTTTTTTTTCCTTTAAATCATCATTCTCCGAGAGTTGCGCACAATATCCTTTTTTTATTTGAATATTTAGTTAGATTTTTTTTAAAATTTATTTTCATGTTAAAACTTTGGAACATTTTTTTCATAAAATTGAAAAAAATATCAATAAACCTTTTTTACTTTCATTCTATACTTTTTTTTGTTTTATCTTTAGTCTTTATTTTTTATCAGTTTTACATTTTTCTGTTCTAATTTCTCCTCTCTGTTTTGCTTTCCTAATTTATGTAAAATATTCTCAATATTTTCATTCTATGGATTTTTTATTTCTTATCCGTTTTTTTATATAATATTTATCTCAAAAAAACTGCCACCACTGTTTTTGTGGAAATTCTCACAGTGAAAATTTGTGAGGGAAATTGCAAAATTAGAGAAAAAACTTTGAAAATTCTTTTGAGAAATTGAGGTTGATTCTGTTAAAAATCTTTAGTCTGTTTTAAGACTTTTGGTATTCTGGGAAAAATTTTGAAGATTTTGACAGAATATTTCTCTCAGTAATCGTGTTTTTAAAGGAAAATTCTTTTCCAGGGATCTCTAGAGATCTTTCTGTCTGTTTTCTGAAAACAATAAATCTTTGTTCTCCTTTTATAGAACGACAATAGAACGAATTAACGGCGTCAACTGTCAAAATCTTGAAACAACCTTTCAAGTTCTAAGAAAAGAAAAGATTTCTTACAGAATCGACCCCATTATGAAAATGAATCAAAATTATTCATCGTCTATAATATATAATTTTGATTATATTTGAATAATTTTATCAAAGTTTCACAACTTTGACAAAATTAAATATAAAAACAAATATTTTTGAAAGAAATTTTTTCCATTGAATTAATTTCTTAAAAAAAAAAAAATAAATTTTGCAAATTCATTTGTATTCTCTGAGAGTTCGTATAAATTTCTTGAGATGCCCATATTCATTTTCTTACGATGTTTCGTGACTGTACAAATATTTCTTTATTTTCTCTCCACTTTTTAATTCCCAAATAAACCCTTCTATTTTGCGATAATTCATTTTTTTTAATTCCGCCTGTTGCTTTCACTGTAATAAACAGCTATTATAAAAAATTTTCCTGCTTTTCTCCTATTCTTTTCTCACTGAAAATGCTCTTTAATAAAAAATTTTTATGCAATTTTCCTACTATGCCCAATTGAATGTATATCCAGTTAATATTTTTGAATTTTCTTTTACTTTTTTGGCACCTCTTTGTGAGACAAAAATTAAAAGGGAAATAAAGTTATTTCAGGTGCCAAAAATTTATTATTCTTGCAAACAGATAAAATAATCAAATTTTTTTCTGTTTTCCCCAAGAAGGTCTGAAACCGCATTTTTTCACATCGCTACAGTATTTAATATTTCTTCTTTTATTTAAAAAATGTTTTCGCCATTTTTTTTTTAATTCTCTTTTGTGTGGTAAAATGTGTTTTCATGTAAAATTTAATTATTTAGTAGACATTCAAAAGACCAATTTATTGACAAAAAAAAATGCGGAAAATGACCATAAATTGATTCAGCTTTAATTTCCTTTTTTATTCACAAAAAAATTGAAAAGTTTTTCTCTTTACTTTTTTTTGCATATTGTAAATGTTGAAATTGAGTTTATTTGGTAAAATATCCCTCCTAAAAATAAATTTCCTTTTTTTGTCATCTCAATAACTTTTTTTTTCAAATTGTGAAAAGGCACAATTCTACAAAAATGTGTTGTATATATTTTTCTTTTTTTGAATCTAAAATTAAGAATATTCTACATAATATCTTTTCATGTATTTATTTTCTTTTTATTCTTGAGGACCAAAAAACGTGACTGATTAAAGATTTTCTTTCTCTATATTTTGCATTGAAATTCACAGGGAAAATGGAATGTTTGCAGAAGGAAAAAATCACGCCAGAGGAATTTGAAAGAAAGTTTTTCATTTCTGTGGTTTAAAGGACTTAAATTCTTATTGAGCTAGAACCGCTAGAACTCAAAAAAGAAATCTTCAACGTTTAAGGGACAAAATATCCTTCAAATCTGCGAATCTGTGTCACTTAGATTTCTTAATTCTTAGATCTTTTAGCGAAAATAATCTTAAGAAAATCAAAATTTGCTTGTTCATCTTAAGGAATTAAATTTGGAACTTTTTTAAAACTTTCTTTGCTTAGCCAGAAGGCCTAAAAATCTTCCGCAAAAAATATAAAAACTCCAAAAATTTCTCCGGCAGATTTATCCTTCTTGTTTTCTTTATTTTCAATCAGTTCCCGAGTAAAGTGATATTTTTGAACACAAATTATGAAAATATGTTGGAAGATATGTCTTTTCTCACCCCTGAGAACAAAAATTCTCAATTATTGATAAAATGTTTATCAAATTAAAAACATAAACAAATCAAAACCTTTAAGATAGAGAGATCTAGCTTCTTCTATGGAATGTCTCACGGAGAAAAAACTCCTTCACAGCTCATTATTTATTTATTTATTTATTTTTTATTCTGTGCTTTCTGAGGAACTTTTTCTTTTCGTGGGTAGTCCAAAAGAACTACAAAATTGTTATTTTTTTTAAGTTCCCGGAGAAGAGTTTAGTAGAGGCACTTTTTCCACATGAGATATCCTTGATGAGGTGTAATGAAAAGCCCATTTCTTCAACGTATTGTCATAATTTTCTTTTTGGATTTTATTAGAAAAAGAAATATATTTTTAAATAAAAAAGTTAAAAATTTGGAAAAAAAGCTTTTGGATTGGATAAAGTGGTGCAAAAAATCCACTATTTGTCCTACTTTAAAATTCATTTCTTTCTCTTTTGTGAAAATGGGAAATTTTATTTGTTTATTAAGAGAACTCTCATGGATTTTCATCACGTTTATATGAATTGTCGTTTTTTTCTTCTTTTACAAAATATTCGTTTTTTTTCTTGTCCTATTATAGGCACAATGCCTTCAAAAGTTGATTAAAAATTTGCTTTTAACTATCTCATTTTTTTCTTCTTCTTAAATCCTTGGAAGCTTTCTTTTTGTAATAGTTTTTTTTTCCTATACGTGACAATTTAAAAAGTTTTCCATTATATGTTTTTTTGAGGGAGAATATATTGAACTGTTTTGTTCTATCCTATCGATATTCTTTTTTTTTGTTTTGTTCTTCCTAGTTTTACGTTTAAAATTGTTTTCTCAAAAAAGAGGGAAAAAACTATTAGTAATATTTTTTTTCATCATCTTTTAAATATTTTCTTTTCTCATCGAGAAAATAAAAACACAAAAATTCATTTTCGTACTTCGGTTCATTAATACGAAAAAGTTCCGTTTTAAATTGTTGTCACAAAAAAAATCTCGTCTATAAATGGATTTTTTCTTCATTAATTTTTTTTAGTAAAATATGGAAAAAATCATAAATTTTCGTGGGGTGCCTATATTCTTTTCTTCCTTAATTCCTCTTCACTTTTATCTTTTTTAATTCTCAGTTATGTGAAGTTCAAGACTAGATTGTTTATCATTCTTTTGCATTTTCTCTCTCTGGTTATTTTTCCATTCTTTCTCTTTTCATTTCTTTGCTCATTTTGCGTTTATTCCGACTTTTTTTCTCACTTGATAAACGTCTTGCGCTGATTTCTATTTTTTATAATAAGTTTTTCATCAATTATAAATCCTCAAAAAAAGTTTTAATTTTTTCCTTAAATTTTCATTCATTCCAAAAATCGGAAAAATACAATTTTCTCCCCAAAGACACATCCCTTTCATTCCGTCAACAAAAAAATGCAATTTGAAAAGAAAAGTAAAAAGAGATTGTGATGAGAAAAAAATAAATATATCTGTAATTTAAATATTTATAAATAACATAAAAAAAATCACAAATCCTTTTACAAAAAAAATGGAGAAAATATAAAACAATCATAAACAACAACACATAAAAAAATATTCAAAAATAAAAAAAACATCGAGACTTTATGGCACCCTTACAAGCCTACAATAAATTGTTATGTTTTAAACTATTTTCAAAAATTGCATTCTCATTTATATATGTATGTGTTTTTCCTTCTTTTTTTTTCATCATATAAAATATCTTCATTATGACGGACTTTAAGGGAAAATGCAAAAGTAAAGAAAAATTGTATTAAAATTCCGCTTTTGGGCCAATTCCTTGTCTTCCTACACGCATGTTTCTTTCTTTTCTTTGTTTTCGTCTCATTTCAGAATTATTTCTCCTTTTTTTCTCGCCCTAAAACACTGATCTTCTGTACAGTTTAGCAAAATAAAAATAATATTATTTAAATATATTCTACAAAAGTTGTGGTAACACGTGAGAAAAAATTGAAAGAAAAACCTCAAACATTCGGGATTCATTGTTTTCTATAGTTGAGTTTTGAAAAAAATAATTTTTAAAAGGAATTTCTGTTTAAAATTGCACGTGGCCCAATTTTTGTTTGTTTAAACAATCCCACAAAATATGGAAAAATATTTTCTTGTTTCTATTAAATATTTTCTTTATATGGTGAAAATTTTGCCCTAAAGTACAAAGAAAAAAAAATTAAAAGAAAAACTATTTACAATTTTAAATCCTTCCGTTTTTGGATGGAAAATCTGTGGGTTTTACTTTCCTTCTTTTTTTTGAGCGAATTATTTTCCACAGTAGCGCCATGTCTTCAATTGAATCACTATTTATTTATTAATTAAAAAAAAATAAAAGACTAAAATGAATAAATTAACTAGATTTAATCTAATCACACAAAGCATTCCCAACTGTGAAAAATCGCTAAATTTCTTAAAGTTTTTCCTCTTGTTTTTCATAAATATTCCCCGTATTTTTTTTTCTCCCCTCTAATTCCTTTGGTTTTCAAACATTGTGATTTAAATCAAATAATATTTTTTTATTAATTGCCAATTTTTTTTAAATGAAAACAAGAGCAAAAAAAAGTCTTTAAGAAAAATCGCAATTTTGCTCTCAAATTCCTTAAGTTTAAAAAAAATACTCCCTCCACTTATGTCTAAAACCTATAATAAAAAAAAATAAAACACCATTTGGAAAAGGAGACACACGCAACAATTAGAATGTTTTAAATTCTCCTTAACAATCATTCTTTTGCAAATTTTTTTATTTTTTGAGTGCATTTGACCAAAATCATGTTTTAGGGTTGTTCTTTAAAAAAAAACCCAAATTTGTTTTATTTTATTCTTTTCTCTTTCAATGATGGATTTTTATCCCATTTTTTTGGATGTATTTTCTTCTTTCTCAACATTTTCTTTTTTTTTTTTTTAAATAAATCCCACACAACTCTTTTTTTTTTCAACACAGTCCAAACTGTGGTCCTAAAACAAGGAAATTGTCGTGCCCAAAAATTATCATCAAATTATATAATCATCTCAAAAGGATGAGTTAAATTTGAGGTATTCGAATGCAAAAGCTGAAAATGTAATAAAAATATTTCTTTAGATAATTGTTTGTTTTTCGATTTACATTAATTTTCATTTTATTAAATTGGAGTGATGATTAACAAAAATTTTATAGACAAAAAAATGTGATTAAAAATATTTTTTCAGTGTGTACCATATAAAAGTTTGTTCACAATAGAAAAAATAAAAGAATAGAATTAATTAATAGAATAGAAAAGAATTTAATTGGACGTAAATTTATCTTATTGGCACGTAAAATCCGTGTCTAATTCACACTCAAATGACTAATTGAGACTCGAAAAATACCTTAAAAGCACGAAAGATTCCTTAAAAATATAAGACAAACTTAAGCCAAATATTAAGAATCAAAGTTTTACTAGAAATGAATTGAAAAATAATGAAATATGAAAGAAATCCTTGACATCGTTGAAATTTTAAAGATTTCTTTGCCGCAAAATAGGAGGATTCAATATTAAATCCTGACTAAAGAAAATAATAATTAATGGGCCTTATTCGGCGACCAAGAAACCCTTGAAATTCGCTTAAAATCTTGAAATGTAAGTGCAAACAAATAATCAAGGGTTTCCTTGTCGATGAATAAAGCCCAATGAGTCGTATTCTTTTCCCAAAAATCTGAAAGATTTCTTGGTCATAAAATAGGACTTAATAATATTAAATTCTGACTAAAAAATGATTTCATTTGTAATCTTTACGAATTGAACAATTAGCGCTGAATAAAATATTATTTTAAAATATTTCTCTGGTATTATTAGACTTAAAATAAAATGCTACTAGGGAAGCATTTACGTGGTTTTACTTGAGATCCCCAAAATATTAAAAGCCCTCAACATCACAGTGTCCTTAAAATTTAAGTCGAATGTCCTTTAGATAAAAGTTGTGATCACTTTGTTTTGTCGTCCAAATCAGGTAGAAATGTTTCCTGCACTTGAGCAGTTTTTGAGTATCAATTAGGTGTTTGAGTCTCAATTTCTTTAACATTTGAGTCACAATTTAACGAAGAAAATTTTAATTTTTTAGTATCTACATTAACTATATTTTTTATAAAATGAATTTTAACATGATACACACTGTTGATGTAAAGCACGTGAATGCAAATTATACCAAAAAAATATAAAATAAAGAAAGAGAAAATAAAAATGAAAACTCACCTTTTCTTCATCTACTTAGGCGCAGCCGGATGAGGATATTGAGTATATGCTTCATCTGGGGATGCAGCAGTACTCGCTTGTTCGGAATCTGGTATTGGCATTGTGGGTATAATTGTTGGTGGATAGTATGGGTACGGCGGATTAATGTACTACAATGCAAAAAGAAGAAACATCAATATCAACATTTTCCACCTACTCTTGTGAACCCAAATTTCCTGTATTACATTTCCTATCAATTTATTTCTCACTAAAATATTAAAATTTTAGTAGAATTATTAAATATTTCTTTTTTCAAAATCTTTTTCCCAATCAATTTATTTTCAAAAAAAAGAATCAAATAAAAATCAATTAAAAAAGCAAAAAAAAAAAACAGAAATTTCAAAAAAAGCAAAGAAGAAATTATCTGTGAAGCTCAGATATTTCCTTCTAATGAAAAATGATTTTTTTTTTCATTTTGCAAAATGGGCGTATAGGAAACAAAACGAAATTTTTTTTTAGCAAAAAATCGTCAATTAATCTAGCTTAGAATTACCGAAGATCCAATCTGGAGGGTGGCCAGCTGGGGCATCATAGCGCCATAGGGGACGCCAGCTGCGTCGCTGCTCATCACCATAGAAATCCCACGGGGCTGCACTTGTGTCACACCATCGGGCTTGTAGGCCGGACTCACACCCAGATGCGGGGCCGCCGTCATTTGCATGTACTGCTGGGGAAGGGCGGAGGAGCGGATGAGTTAGAGCGACACCCGGAACATGGCCGGGCAAGCATTGGACACTCA
This sequence comes from Lutzomyia longipalpis, assembly GCF_024334085.1. Taxonomy (NCBI): domain Eukaryota; kingdom Metazoa; phylum Arthropoda; class Insecta; order Diptera; family Psychodidae; genus Lutzomyia; species Lutzomyia longipalpis. The sequence goes on from NC_074709.1 coordinate 24,133,174, forward strand.
CTTGATCGTCCACTGGCGCCATTGGCTGGGCCATCATGTAGCCAGGAACCCACTGGGAACCGGGAAGGGCATAGCCACTCACTTGGGGTGTCCCGAAACGCGTATACGGCACACCAATAGTCGTGCCCACGTTCACACTCACACCATTCTGCGGTAGAGCTGGATCGTAAGCCACTGGAATTCCCTGCGTAAGAAAATAGATAAATTTTATAGGAGAAGAAGAAGAAGTTATAGACGCAATTTCTATAAATTTATTACACCTCCCATATACAATTTTATTGCGCATCATATTCCTGACATTTTCCATGAGAAACTCCCCTTGAACTTTCAACTTTGGCCTTTTCACGCAATTCCAGATGGGATTTCTCCCACTTTTCTAGATATTTTTTTTTGCAACTACATATAGCTAAATTCAAAATTCACTGGGTGGGTGTATCTGGATGAAATTATTCGAATCTTCGGAAATATTCGGATGATTTTTGAAGCCGAAAGGAATCAAACCGAAAGGTAGTAAATTCAAGTCGAAAATTAGTAAATTCAACTAAAAAAAAAAGAATAAATTCAAGCCGATAAATATTTGGTTTCCAATCCCAAAACGGCACAGATTGAGGAACAAAACTTTAAAAAAAAATCATTACGAGGACTTCATTGTAAAAACGGCTAAGTCGGTTTGGGGCCTATACAAAGTTATCCGGTTTTACAATGTAGCTCTCGATTAAAGCCCAAACCTAAAAAGGAATAAATTCAAACCGAAAAAAATAGTAAATTAATCCTAAAAAGTAGTAAACTGTACCCTAAAAAGACTTAATTTAAACCAAAGAATCCTAAATACGTTTATGGATTTTTTTTCGGTTTTGAGTAGTTCGGTTTTTAGAGAAAGATGTTCACGTGAAGTCAAATATTCAAATCTTCGGAAATATTCGGATGATTCACTATAACAAATACCAAAATATTCGCCAGATGAAAATTCAATTTAAAAGTTCTTTTCTGAGAAATTTTTCCCAATAGAAACCTACACGGTTTTGCTCAAAAACTTGTTGCATTTTTCCCCGTTTTCCAAAACCTTCCCAATACCATAATTTTTTTTTTAAAAAGCTAAACAAATACAAATAAAATGGGTTTAAGTCCTACCTCAGTAACATCTCTCCATGTGCGTGCATTTGGATCTGGGCTCTTGTATGCATTTTTCTTCTTTGAGCCACCATCGGCGAACTTTACGAGAAGTGGATCTTTGGCACCTTGAAGTTGCGTACCGTTGAAAATTTGTATGATCGACTCACATTTTTCACGTGAATCCATTCGTGCAAAGCCAACGCCTAGAAAATGAATTATCATATTTAGATACTTTCATTCCTTAAACGGAAAATTCAGAAAATCGATTCAGCAACGAAGAAATCTTTGAAATTTCAATGATTTCTTGGTCGCAGAATTGAGTAAAATTTTCCTTTACCTTTGGATTGACCTTGCTGATCACGTAGAATCCTTGTTGAAACAACTTGTCCATACTTTGACAGTAAGTTCTCCAAGTCTGTCTCTTTGTAATTTGGTGGTAGATTAGCAATGTACAGATTTGTTGGATCTTGCTCTTGTTGCTAAGTGTATCCAATGTTGTGAGTAAAAGACACATATCGAAGAAGAAAAAAAGATATTTTAGTAAAAATTACTAAAACCTTTAAAATATTTATAAAAGGAAAATTAAAATATAAAAAAAAGTCTTTAGGTAAAGGAAACTTAAGGAAATTATTATTTCTTTCTCATAACGTGAACTAAGAAAAATATTCTTTGAAAAATTATATAAAAAAATATATTTTGAAAAATCAGGAAAAAATTCAAAAATTAATTTCAAAAGAATAACTTAATAAATATTTTGAAAAACAAATCCCTAAACGTTAAGAAATATTTTTTTTTGATTATATTACTTCAAAAAAATCTATTATAAAAATTTTATATGATTTTGTTTTTAAAGTCTACAATTCTAAGAATTATATATTGGAAAAGGTTTAAATATTAACAAACTGTAATGGCCGGCACACTTTATAGAAATATTTATAATAGTTTTACAAAAAATCACTTCTATTTATATAAATTCAATTAATTTCTTTTGACTCTTTGGATGTTCAAAAAAAAATTAAAAAAAACTTTAGGTTGTTTACCGCATGTCCATAACTATGAGACGATATATGTATATATAAATATATATAAATACAATATTTTCGGTTTTAAGAACAACTCTCAAAAAGAATTTTTCTAAATGGTTCACTACGAAAAAAAAATTACTAAAAGAAAATTTTTATTGATTTCACAAAGTTTTTTTTCTAAATTTCTTTTCATCTAAATTAGAATTATTTGGCAAAAAGTTTTATTACTTTATCACTAATTCTATGTAATATAAATTCTATTATATTTTCACAAAGAAAACAAATAAAAAAAATACTAAAATTATGAATCTAAAATGTATAAAATCTACGGAAAAAATGGTAATATGTATTACATTTCAAATAGAAGGATTTCTTTTGTTTTGTAAATAGAATCTTACTTAGAATTCCATGTTAGTTGGTTTAAAATATATATATAATTCTATAAAATGTATATTACAGCGAATATGAGGAATATTTAGCAACCACTCTTGAGCATTTTTTTTTTTATTTTACAAGGAATTACTAAGCTCATCAGTATATAGTAAGAAAAAAAATCAATTCTTCAGAGTTATTGCCAGGCAGATAGAGAAATCTATTGATTAGGAATTAAATATTTATAATAGTTTTTAATCTATTTTATAATGAGCGCGGTTTTAGGTTTTGTCAAATGCTCTATATGTATAATAAAATGGCTACAAAGTACCTAATATATAATTTTAAAATTCACCCACGTAATCAAACAGTTTTTGTGTAAAATGAGCTATTTTCAATTTATTTTTGCATTTAATATCCTTACCCCAGACCTCCGTTTAATAGTTTATTTATTAAAAAAAAGGAAATAACCATACACATGTGCTACTGAATTTAATTAGAGAGATTTATTAACAACTTTTGGGGCATGAGACAGTTATGTGCAAAAAATGTTAGAATTTTCCCGCACGTATTTATGTCTCATCGATTTTGAATTTCTATGCAGCGGGTATGTTTTACAAATAAAAAACTCACAAGGATGCCTTGTGGAAGACAATGTTCGTAAACTAAGAATAAACTCTTCCCTTTTTTCATTTAAAATGTCCGAGAGGCATCCAATTTCAACCTAAGATGGGAGACTTTAAGGTAACCTAATTAAACTAATAAGAAAAATAAAAATTTAGCAGAGACGTAGGTAGAAATCTATTCCAATTGGAAGAATGGAAATTGAAGATTTTAGATTATTTTCTTCTTTAACGAACGCTAAAAATGAATTAAGAATTATTTCCGGAGTTGAGGTTTAAGGTTAACGGCGATGGCATTTGAATTAGCAATAATCGTTTGTGCAATTTTGGCGTTATTAAATTCAGTTTTTAACAGTTAACGTTTATTTTCTAACATTCAGTGTTTATGCTGACAATTAATGTTTATTTTGATGATATTGTCCTAACATTAAACGTTCCTTTTCCAACATTTAACGTTTATTTAATCGTTTGACATTTGACGAATTTTTAAACAAACACCGAAAAATTGTAGGTATTGATAATCGAACTGATGTTTATTTAAACGTTTTTTTGGTATAGTTTAACTTTTCTTTTTAACATTTAGCATTTCTTTTTAATGTTTAACATTTCTTTTTTTCACTTTTGACTTTCCAAATCTAACTTTAGACTTTTTTCGTTTGTTGTTACATTTTTTATTCTAATCTTCTTTTTAGGGGTTCTTTTTAAACAATTCTCGTTTCTTTTCTAGGTTTTACGTTTCCTTTCTAACGTTTGATGATCATTTGTCTACGCTCAAAAATCCGTACCGAATCTGTAGGGTTTAGAGGTTTAGAAGATACCCAAATATCCCCCTAGATACGCACTAGTTTCTAGCTTTGAGAGATATGACATAAACGATTTTATGGGAGAAGCAATTTATCCCAAAATGTTATTTTTTAAAAACTTTAAAAGAACTTTTTGAATATTCATCACTTTCAACAACAATTTTTGCATGTATCTGTACTAATTAATGATTAAATTCCCGTAAACTGTATATCAACTTTCCCGTGAATGGGACAACTAGACCACATTGTTATATCTATATAAATATGTAATATGCAATTCAGAATTTATATCTTTATATATATATATATGTGAAAATACTGCGTTTTATTGTATAAAGTTAACTGGAATCAGTAGTTAAATTTATATATATTTTTTAATGATTATCTCTTCCATATCTCACACACTATACCCACACCATCTTTCCTCCCACAATTTCATCCATTTGCACCACTAATGTTAATTTATTTGTAACACCGGAAACATTTTCATTAGAGCATTACAATAGTTGATGTTTGAGATCATAATAAAAAAAAAAGTAACAACGAGAAGGAGGAAAAAAAAAGAAAAAGAAGTTGTGCTTCGCTCATTAATTAAAATTGAACTCAAAGTTCATGTCAACGAACAAATAAACACTGTTAAATAGATTTTCGGTTCAGGAATTTTATCTCCTTCACTTTGGTCATCTTCTCTCTCTCTATGTGTGTTCTGTTGTATGTACTGTTGAATTTTTGATAATTCACTTTACCTCAAAACACACATTCCCGTCTTGGACCGATCCACACCTCTTCTCCCACCAATAAGTTTGTTTTAAATCGGATGATGGGATAGAATTTCACGAGAAAATGCATTAATTTCTCTCAACTTTTACTAATTCATGGTGTTATTAAAGTTAAAGTTAAGATTTACATAAGTTTGTTTTTCTTATATAATTAGATGAGAAAATACTGACAGAGAAGAAAGATTAATTCTCTTCAATAATTCACCAAGTTGTGGAAGAATTTCGAATTGAAAGTTTTTCTTACAAATCCACCATAAGGGAATTAACAGAGATTTTCTTAGGATTACTTTTTGTTAGATGTGGGCCTGGGGTGCAGTGGATGTGGGCCTGGGGTGCAGTGGATAGAGCGCTTGAGTGCGCATCCAAAGGTCGCCGGTTCGAATACAGAACCCGGCAACGCGCCCCATCCGCCAACGTGCAATTAGATCACGTTGACCGGTTGGATCAGGAGATTGATACACTCCTATCCGTAAAATGGTCCACACGTGGTAGTATCTAGCAAGGCAGCCCACTACTTCTCCGCAAGGAGAACAACAACATCATATAGGGCGGCCGGCCCTGTTCCTATATGGGACGTAGCGCCAAAATATTTTTTTTACTTTTTGTTAGAATTTTCACGAATTCTGATATTAAAATTGTCTAGAAAAGTCAATTTTTAACCAAAGTTTTTGAAATTTAACCCAAGAAGGTCTAAACCAAAAACCCAAGGGAAGTTGAGGTAATTTGGCCACTTTTACAAAGTTGTTACTGAAGGTATTTCAAACATATTAAATGCTAGATCCCAGTTTTGTGAAATTCCGGTCATTCGATTTTCCTTTATTTGATTAAGAACATTTTTGATACTCAATCAAAAGTTTTGACTTTTTAAAAATTCGTCATTTTCGGTTTATTTTTAACGCTTAAAAATTATTTTATACATAACTAAGGACCATTGATCCCTCCTAAACACGGTAGTATAATCGGTATAATTTATTTTCAATATGGACAAATATGAGTTAAGACTGAAAGATTCTTTGACAAAACTCTTTCTTATTGATGATGTGATTTTTTAAAAAAATATTTATTGTAGATTTCTAAACTTTTTAATTTGTTTCTTCCAAATTAATTTCTTTCAAAATTTTAAAAGAAAATTTCATAATTAAAAATAATTCTTAGAATTTCATTCTTCAATTCAAGAAGTGTTTTTTAGCCTTTTTAGGCGTTTAAGTCAATTTAACCTTCTTCAATAAAATGAATTAAAATACTATTGATTTTTTTCTTACGTTGATCAGACAATAAATTAAAAGAAATATTTTTCAATTTGTGGATACAATTTCTATCAATTATTTAATCTCTCTTCTGGCTACTCTCCACACTTGAATTCTTTGTTAAAAATTGTTTCTTTCTTGTGATTAAAACCTAATAAATCTTCTATTTCAATTGAATATTGAAAAATTGTGGAGAAATCGATCTTTTGCTGTGAGGAATTAACACACCTTCAGAATATTATGTCAATGGTAATATCATTTTGAAACCAAGTCAGAGAAACCTTATAAAGCATATATATCAGAGCAAGTTTACCTGAAATATTTACCATCACCAAAACGTATAATTATACAAAGGTATTCAATATAAATCGATAAATAATTTTAGGGGCATCCCCGGTGGTTTATTTTTCTTCAAAAAATTCCTCCTCAATTTTAGATTTGAGGAGGAAAAATTGTTCGACTTATTGTGAATGATAAATCCCTTTTATTTTATGTTAATTGATTAGAGTGCCAATTTAAGTTTATTTTAATTTAATTTCTGCAGCAAATTGGTTATGTAAGACTTTACCGGAAGAATTAATCACACACTCTCTCCTAGTTTATTTTTTCTCTTTACTTTGGCTTTCCTATAGTTCTCTCGCAGAAATATTAGATTTTCATGTTTTTGTGGTAAGGCAAAAAGGAGAAGATAAATAGGGTGAGTATTACTTGCATGCAAACAAACGTACAATGGCCGGCCTATGTAGCACCCAGATACCCACTTTGGCCATCTGAGCTTGGATGCCCTTTGCTTGGAGCCCTTTGACGGCCCCTTCGGCACATGCCGGTGATTCAAAATCAACAAACCCATATCCTGAAAATATATAAATTTCAATGCAATATAATGAGCATAAATAAACTGCTGAAATGTCAACTTATTCATTTTGGGCATTACTCACCTTTGCATTTGTTTGTTGTTTTGTCAAGAATAGCTTTTGTTGAGATTATCGTTCCATACCTGAGAAGAAAAGGATAAAATATATTTGAGAATTCTTCTTATAAACACCTTCTGCCCATAAAATTATAATAATATTCATAAAATCAGTCAACCATTTGCTGAGGAGATTACTAACTTATGTTATGTCTGCATTAAAACAACTGACTTGTAAGTTATTAGATAATTTTTTCCGATTTTTTCCTTGTTCTTTTGAACTTGCAAGAGATTTGGGTGAAATTCACTAGTGAGACAGTTTTAGGAGTTCTAAAGTTTTTTTTTTTAATTTTCTTAAGAATCTCTTAAGTTTTTGTAGGAAAAACTAAGGATTCTTAACTTTTCTAAAGCGAAAGTTAAAATTACTCAAGTTTCCTTAAGAAAAACTTAAGATTTTTAATTTTTTCTTTGGAATTTTTTAAGTTTTCTAAAGCAAAAGTAAAGATTTTTAAAGAATATTTAAAGTTTTCATAAGAAAAATTTAAGTTTTCTTCAATTTTCTTAAGAGAAACTTGAAATTTCATAAGTAAGGCTGAATCTATTGATGTTCGAAAATGATTAAGATAAATCCTCAAAAATTATGCATTTAGCGCGATTCAGCCTAACTTGATAAATCCGAAAATTTGATTAAGAAAACTTTTAAAAAATCTGTAGTCTCTCTTAAAAACACTTAAGATATTCTTAAGAAAACATTTGAATTCTTAAGAAATTTAAAAAAAAAAGTCTTAAGATATCGTATGAAAACTACTAGACTGTCTGACTAGAGAATTCCACCCAATTGTCTTTAATGCAATTTTGCAAATTCTCTCAAAAATCTCTTAAGAAAAAGAAAAAAAAAAACATTCAAGAATAACACGTTGACGTTCTTCGTTTCTTTTTCTTTTTTTGTCTACAAATTAGTGTTAAAAAGATACATTTATTTGGCGTGTGTGTTCCACATTCAATCCAAAAGTATATTATTTAAACGATGAACCAATAAAAATTCATTTCAATTTGAATAATAAAATTGGCAAATGAAAGAATCCGAAATTTTGTTTCTCATTTAATTTGTGACTCTATGCTCTCTTACTTTTTTTTTTAAAGTTTTAAATAGAAAATGAACATTTGCACTGAAGATTTAATTCTTAAAATTAGATTAAGGTCAAAAGCATTTGCAATTTTTTGCAGTAAGTAAGTAAAAACATTCTTAAATCTGTAAAAGAAATAAATAACTTTTCTTTTATTTTTAAAGCTTCTTTTTAGCATATGCAGGATGCATAAGAAGGTCTTCCTTAATAAAAACATTTTAAAAATGCAGAATTTCCCCTAAAAATTATCTATATTTCAGAGAATTTATTCCGCCACAGCAAAATACTCCCAACAAGATAATGTTGAATAAATTAAAGTTGAAAAAAAAGTTAAATAAGACAAAAGTCTTCTCATTTATACTTACTGTTGACACATGCTAATCAAATCTTTATCAGTAGTGCCCTGCTGAAGTCCACGAATGTATAAATTAGTCTTGGACAGTTGTTCCTGCACTTGGGGTGTGCCATTGGGACCCATTGTGTTATTTGTATTCGTATTACTCAGACTAGTACTTAGGGTTCCACTTTGGGATCCTGTGTTGGATGAGCTGCTTGAGTTGGTATTACTAGGCGATGCAGCTGTCGGAACTCGCTGTCCGTACTACAAGATAAAATAAAAAAAAAAATACAAATAGAGAAAAAAACTTCCCGTGAATCCTTTTTCACTCAATAAAATGCCTTTGGGGCAAATATGTGTGTAAGAAGAAAAGTTTTGTAACCAATATAAGTAAAGAAGAATCGACTGAATTCTTTTGCAAAGATTTGCTTGAGGAACTTCCACACGAGATAGCCTGAGTGAAAATTGTTCGGCACTACAGACAAGTATAAAAACTAAAGTATAAAAAGATGTTGGTGGTCTCTTGGGGAAGAAGAAAAAATTAAATATATATTGTGGCCATAGTTTGCTCTCTTACGATATCGCCAAGGAGCGGAAATAACAGCAATGTGAAGACATTAAAATTTCTTTCTTGCACATAACTTCTCTTCTTCAGTTTTTTTCTTCTCTCCATTAACAACGCACACACACACCACCCATTCCACCCTATTTTTGCTATAAATTCTCCTTCTCATGACCAATAGCAAAATAATATTCTTAAAAAATTGAAGGCACGCACAAATCAAAACACAGTTAATTGCTGCATAATACTTTTCTTCACCACACTTCTTTTGCTGTCTCGCGCCTCTCGTCCATCATCATATTGCACACACGCCGCATATATGATAAAGGAATATTATATATAACTATACCGGCAAATAAAAGTTATTATAGTTGGGAGAGTGGGCAATGAAAAATAATAAATAAAAAACACAGAATACTTTTTTTTCTCTCTCCTCTCCCTCCACACACAAATGTTACATTAAATGAAGAACACATAATAATATTCTAAAATATCGTGTTAACTCACATCTTGCACGAATTCGCCGGTTACCGGTTTATTTTGAAATGATTTCTGTTCAACATGAGCAAGCAATCAGCCAAGCAGAGAACCAACACACACCACGACTCGCAGATAAAGTCACTGCCTCCCTGTACAGGACAGGGGGCAAGCAATACCTACAATATTGCTTCTGATTGCACCAAACTCAAAGCTCTAAAGGAGCTTTTGAACCTTTAAAATATGTAATATTAAAAATCTTCTTTATGAATCTCTCAGAAAGAATATTCAAAAGGAAAGGTTTTCTTTTATACGTTTCCATGAATTTTCAATGAAAAAAGGAACTTTCTGAAGAAATATGGGATGATTCTGTATGAGAAATTGATACAATCCTATCCCGCTTAATATAATCTTTCGGTTTAACTATTCTACCTAATTACTTTTAATTCTTAATAAGTGTTTAACCGAAATGCGTTTAAGCAGTGGCAACTGTGCTTTCAAAGTCCTGATGAACTTTAACCAGAAGTTGTCATAAACCTTTAACACGTAGTGAGAATTAAAACCAAGAAAATATATCAAATCTCAAGTTTTGACTTCTAACGAATCCTAAATCGATCGAAACGATTCCAATAAAGATAAAGCAAAATTCGAATCACCTTTTTCTTATTCATCATGTATTAACGAATGGTAAAATCGATAAGAAAACAACGATTAAATGCACAATTTTCAGCAAAAAGGAAATTTTACTTTAACGTTTTTTGGTAAATCTGTCAGGAATCAATTCTAGGAAAGTTTTATCACCTAATCTATGCCGAAATTTTGAGAAAAAACTTTAATAATGAGAAATTCCGGAACATACATAACATTCCCGGTGTTTTTTTCGTGCTTTAAATACATGAGCTATAAACATGATAAAAATTTGTTTTTTGGCTCAATTTTCTCTATAAAATTACAAAATTTCTTTAAAATACAGTGAGGCTCTGAAGTAAAGTGATTGAAACTTTTCATTTTGAGTCAATATTTTGACTTTCTTACTTTCCTATTTTGAATTTGCATTAATAAAGAGTAATTCTCTCCATAACCGCTGAGAAGAAAGCTCAAAGGGAACCGAAAGCTCTGGAAGAAAAACTTTGTTTTCCTTTCTAACTCCTGGTTAAAGAAAAATTTCCCCTGACAAAGACCGAATCAAGAAACAGAAGGAACCAAAAAACTTATTTAAATCGAAAAGTTTCTTAATAGAATCTCTGATAAATCAAAAATCGACGTTTTTGGCGTATGGAGAAAATTACAAATCTCCTACTGCGGACCATCACTGTAAATTCAAAGGAAAAAAATATGTTCAACACATAAAATTCAAATCAATGAATTCTAAAATATTTCACAAAGTTTTCTCTTATCAGCTATCAAATGGAATTTTCATGATTTTCATGCTTTATTCTTGGGATTTCCCGTTTTTACATATGAATTTTCACTATATGTTATTATCAAAGCACCTTGAAATGTTACTTTTGCCGATTAATCACCACCTCAGCGTGTTTTTTTTTCAGTTTATGTAAAAGATAATTTTTTCATGTATCTTCCGACCGGTAAAAAAAAAAATCATGAACAATACCTGACACACCCCACCCTGTGCCCACGTAATGTACGTGCTTTTCAGTCTTAAAATTTTATAAAGAAAAAATTTTTTATTGAGAATTGAAGAGAAGAAAAATCTATATAATCAATTGTGCATCAATAAGAAATATTTATAATAAGTACAAAAGCTGTGGTATGTGCAAAAATCAAGACACGCAGATGATGTGGATAAAAATTTTCTAGAAATGTACTTTCACATCCGCTAAAAAGGTGAGAAATTTGACCAACATCGTGTGCAAATTGCAAGAAAGCACTTTCAGCGAAGAACCACAGAGCCACCACACACAGTTCACACACTCTTTTCTATGTCTTAACCTTTACCGCGAGTGTGCTACAATAATATTGCGGGGAAAAACGTCCACCATATAAGAAAATCAATATAGAAGCACTCACCCAGTAATCGTAATAGTACATTATCTCACATTAAATATCGTAACAATTCTGTTCTTTTGCAACCTCCTTGCTCCACTCAGTAATCATTTGATATGTCTCTCTCTCACTTGGTGTGGATTCTATTTTATCAAAAATCACATAAATAGCCACCAAACTGATTGCGATAGGATTTTTTTTGTTCTTCCTATAAAACTCTTCTTTAAATTCCACACAAAACTTTACACTAAAATTGAAAGAAAATTCCTTTTTCTACACTCCTCTCACACACTTTAACCCCAATTAAATTAAAAACTAATTCGCTTTTAAATTAAGAAAAAAAAATGTCCTTTTGTAGCTTCAAAATCACATTCATCTAGAAATTCTTTTCAAAGAAAAAAAAAACTGCAGAAAAGAAAATGATGTTACGAACGAAACACTCATAATGACCGACAAGACAACTAACTGAATAAAGACTGTTGAAAACTGTGAAACTCACTCATCTATTAGGTATAAAGTTACTATACACCAGTATTATGTACAATGGAAAGTTTCATGTTGAAACAGGGTGATTCATTTGTGGTTTTACAATTATATATGAAGAAAAATTAATTATTTACTCTCTCGCGATACGGTATAAGAATTGTATTAGACGAGATGATTATTTAGTTTTGAAGAAGCCAAGATGAAGAAAAAAAAATGTATTGCCTCAAGTGGAAGAGAATGTCTGGGGCAAAAATGTGATTTCATCCGCATCTGACCCCCCTCCTTCCCTCGCATGGAACGCTACTGAGTAGCACAGAGATTAATTAAATGTGCTGAAAATATCAACTTTGAAAAATAAAATGTATTTTCTCATATTGTTTGCCCGGCTCATATCACCACACCATACATTTTTTCTCCCCCCTCCCTGTATTCTCTCAACACTTCTTCGCATATAACTTTAGAACATAACTTTGTGAAGGAAAACCAAGTGATAACACACCACCCATATATGTAAGGAGTATTCTCTCGTGCGCTAGCATTAGATAAAAACACACAAACACACATTTCATGTCTCTTTTTTCCAACTTCCATTCACCACACATTCACTCCCTCTCTGACTTTGCCGTCTTTGCGTTTTTTTCTGCATGTCAATTGAAAGCTTACCCGAAAAAAAATCTTTTTTTTTTCAACAAAAAAAGGAACAATGAGATAACTTCTGGAATGTGTAGACATTTTTTTCTTTACCCCAGAAAGACGTTCCTAAATAGACTATCTCGTCGACTCTATTTTTTCTTATCTACGACTAACTCTGGTCACCCATCGCATAAGTCAATAATATGGTACAATAGTATTGTCAAATGCACTCCAATGAGTCATTTTCTTGAGTGGTTTCGTCATTTTTCTCCCAGAATTTTAACTCAAAATATAATCTTATTGTTATTATATCAACTTATAAACTTTTATTTGGATTTACTACTAATTGCTATTTTTAAGTGAATTACTTAAAGAACTTTTCAAAGATGAATTAGAAATACTTTCTTGTCACCCTTGTTGCTTAGAATGTGTACTTTAGAATGTCCTTTATGAAGGACAATATAAATTATTTTTCATTGATTTTTTCGACCACTTAACGCTTTATAATTTTTTAAAAGACAAATTTGTAAATTGATTGATGCTTTTGAGTCTTTTCAAGGTTTTAATACGCATTAATTACTCTCGCTCTCACGTCCTTCTACATGTTTCACTAAATTCGTATCAATCTTCATTGAATATTTTTTTTTCAAAAAAGGTCTGTATATGAAGGAAAAATGCGCAGTCATTCCTATAATTGAAAAAGGATGTGGCAATAATATACAATGAGATGAATCATTTCTTTGGTTAGAAATAAATCTCAATTTATAGATCTTTTCATAGTTTATTCGTTTTTCTTTTACAAAATCTTCTGTATCTATTGAGTCTTATAGAACCTATAAAAGAATTATTCTTAAACTGGATAAACTTAACCAAGTCGGTTTAGATACAACCATTGTATAACGTATTAATATAGTAATACAATCTCTGAAGGGATGAAAAAATCCAAGAGTTCCGTACCTTCCTCTTTTGAGGGGAACGTAGATGGCGCGCGGACTGGTGCAAATTCGGGGGTAAGCGAAATGCAAGGAGGACCTTCCTCCCTTTCATAAGATCATTTGCTTTCGAGCACTCATGGTGATCACTTGAAGGGCCGCATGAGCTGAGCGTTTTTTCTATATGGACTTTTTTCTATATGGACTTTTTTCTTTATGAACTTTTTTTTTGTACCTACGTTGAGTGGGTTGCAGTAGAGGTGCACAAAAAAGGGCTGAAGGAAGAAAAATGTACACGGAGTTGAGTTCAGATCTTGCAACATTTTTGGTTGTACATGAGTGGGAATGAACAGAAATACATTTTCTTTCCCTTTTGCACAATGAGATCTTCCAAAGTCTCGAAGAGCACAAATTTTGTCTTTTCGAGCAAAATTCTGCCTCAAACACGCTGGCTCATTCAACACGAGCTGATATTGTTACTAATGAATTTAAAATACTTGATATGAACTTTTATTTACTTTTTTTTTTTTTTTTAATTTTTTAGAAGTTTCTTTAATCTCTTTTTGAGTCAACTTTGAATCAAAAATTTTCTTCTAAAGGTTAGTAAAATAAAAAAAAAAATAAATTTAAAAAATTGAGTTGATTAAAATATAGACCAGAATAATATAAATTCTATTTGTCAGTTTAACGAATAAGGTGAACACAACTTTTTATACTTTTCAGCGATGTTTCGGCATATTTTTTGTCGCATCTTTAGGATTTATAAGTGTGAAATTGTATGGATTATCGGACAGAAAACTTTATATAATAAATAATTAAGTCAAGATATTTTCCTCGATAGGTCAATCTAATGTGATATTTTCGTCCTAGAATTTTTTAAAAGCCATTTGAGGGAATATGAGGTTTAAATAAAGTTGATGGTATTTTCCGACATTGGAAATGATTTTTCACCTAAGATATTATTTGCAGTTTCTAATCTAACTTCTCATCTGTTAATCCGTTACAAAGTATTTTACTTTTCAAACCACTAAAACAGAGAATCATACATAACAACCATGATATTTTTTTTGGAATGGAAGGCTGGAAAATACCTATCTATATAATAAAGAAAGGTCTATTTGTTGGTAATCGTCCATTCTGTACAGCTATACAACTCTACATTGTTTGACCGATCGTGATGAAATTTGATACAGAGGCCTCTTATATCAGAAGATTTTAAACAGCCGTGTTTATTTCCCTTTAAACCACATTCGAGTAGCCTAATTTTTACCAATATTTTAGAATTTATCTAAAATTTTCGCGAAGCGCAACTAATCCCCGCGAAGCGAGGCGAGGTAAATTGGAGCGAAGCGACTCCATACTGTTTACATTAGCGACTAAATTCGCCCCAAGTGACATGTTCAGATTAAAATAATTATACTGACTGAGAAATCCCTTTAAGTCAGTAAAAACCACTCATCCGTTTCGTATTCTGCACTACCCAGCTAATGAAGAAATATAAAGATTTAAAAAGCGCTAAAAGAAAAATATTTTAGAATATTTTTTTCTTAACATGCGAAAAGTATTTTTAGAAGCCTCAAAAAAATTCTTTTTTATTCTTAAAATATGAATCTGATTATCTTTTCAACATAATGATGTACTCGATGTACTACTTCAAATTTCACAATAATAAATCCTAAATTCCAAGCAGCACTATGCCGAAACATCGCTGAAAATTATAAAAAGTTTTGTTCACTTTGTTCCTTAAACGCCTTAACCCTCCGTACTGTGACCAAAACACTTACGTGCATTACAATGGGGTAGGTGACCGACCCCATAGAATTTTTTGCAAAAAAGCAAAATCTTTCAGTCAAATGAGCTTTAATAGACTCCTTGGTACTCCCTAATAAGTCTTTTATCCATTTTGAACACAAAAATAAATTTTTCAATGGATTTTTTGATGATTTTTTTTTCAATAATTTTTTGAGGTTAGAATCTTCTAGAAAGAGACAAATAGTGACAAAGTGAAGAGAAAATGGGATAAATTTGACTGTTACACCAATTTTTGAAATACCTCTTTTTATATTTTTTCCTTATAACTTTTATTCTGGTGGTCGGATTGACCTAAAATTTTTAACACAATCTTCTCAGATAACCAAACAACTTATTTCTCAAAGCTTGGTTCTATATCTCTAAGAACTAAGGCGTAATAATTCAAAATATAGCTCTAGGGTTGGTCACCTGCCCCTCATAGTATACGGAGGGTTAAATCCGCAAATAGAATTTTTCTATTATTCTGGTCTAGCCAAATATTGATTAATTATTATATTTTAATCAATTCAATTTCGTTTTTTGAATTTATTTATTTTTAATTAAGTACCTATATATTCTTTTAATTTACCTAATATTTCCACGGAGTTTTCAAAATTAATATTTTACTAACCTTTAGAAGAAAATTTTTGATTTAAAGTTGACTCAAAAAGAGATTAAAGAAACTTCTAAAAAATTAAAAAAAAAAAAAAGTAAATAAAAGTTCATATCAAGTATTTTAAATTCATTAGTAACAATATCAGCTCGTGTTGAATGAGCCAGCGTGTTTGAGGCAGAATTTTGCTCGAAAAGACAAAATTTGTGCTCTTCGAGACTTTGGAAGATCTCATTGTGCAAAAGGGAAAGAAAATGTATTTCTGTTCATTCCCACTCATGTACAACCAAAAATGTTGCAAGATCTGAACTCAACTCCGTGTACATTTTTCTTCCTTCAGCCCTTTTTTGTGCACCTCTACTGCAACCCACTCAACGTAGGTACAAAAAAAAAGTTCATAAAGAAAAAAGTCCATATAGAAAAAAGTCCATATAGAAAAAACGCTCAGCTCATGCGGCCCTTCAAGTGATCACCATGAGTGCTCGAAAGCAAATGATCTTATGAAAGGGAGGAAGGTCCTCCTTGCATTTCGCTTACCCCCAAATTTCCTTAAAAAGACCTCATGCGCCATCTACCTTCCCCTCAAATGAGGAAGGGCCGAAACGATTTGGGCACTTTCGCCCTTCTTTGTAATACTATGTCTTAGATAGCAAAGATACAACTTAAGAGTTTGTAGTGAGAAAAACTTAAGGTTTTGTGATTTTAAAAATACATTAAGAATTCTCTTTATAGCTTTAAATGCAAATTTTAAAAGTTTTTAGTAAAACAGATTTTTGTTAAAATACCCCAAAAACTATTAGAAAGAATTTGAAAAGAAAACCCAAGAAAAGTTTTAGAAGAAAATTATTTCGTTTAACCCTTTACCGTCCATTGGACCGTAAAATAATTAATTAAATGCGTAGGTACCTATTCAAAAGACATTTAAAAAAACTTTGGAAACAAATAAAACATTAAAATTAACCAAGTTGCCCCACCCACCTTTTTTTCATTCATACCCTTCTATATAAAATTCTTGATTGACTCATCATTGCTTCTACGCACAAAATCCAAAAATATTCCCCATACAAGTTAATTTTAGTCCTAAAAGCTCAAAAGCTCCCCCAAAGTTCATGTCAAACCATTCTTTCTATCTATATAACTAAAAATAGAAACTTTTCCTTCACACGTTTGTGCATAATGTTGCATCCCACTGTATCCCACTCCTACGACGGAGACAACACTGTGTTCCAACATCTTCACGGAGAGATCCGCACCCTTTTTTGCGTGAGAATTTCCCCGTCGTCGTGGTAAATCGGCCTGGAATGTAACAGCAGCGCGGAAAACCTTGAAGCTTCTCATTTTCCGCACTCACTCTTAAAAGCTCCGCGCTACTCTGCATACAATTTTTTTTTTAATTCTTTACATTATTCGCCAGTATTTGCACAATATTTTATATTTTATCTTATCGCCATGATTCTCAATCGGTGGAAGAATTACAGCAACAACAAAATGTGGTGATGCTATAAAATGATTTTAGAGAGGAGAGAGACATTTCGCCCCACACGATTCATGATTCCCACACACAGCCACAAAATCAATACACACAGACAATAGAACATTCTCGGAGATTTTTTTTTCCTCAAGCGCCCATCCTCCAAATGTGGGAGAATTTTTATTGTTTTTCACTTTTTTTCTTTTATTTTAGAGAGATAAATTGATAAATATTGCCATGGAATGAGGGAATATTCGATGGATTTTATAGCCATTTCCAGTTCGTGTGTGGGAGAAGGACATTGAGCTTTAGCGTGGAGCTTTGAAAAATCAATTCAACCACTACCATATGGCAGCTTTGAGGCTACATCGCCAAGTGTGGTTAAATCTTTGATATGGGAATGGTCTTTTTAAAGCACTTTTTCTGGGAACATGCCCACTTTTTGCTTTTTTTTTCTCCCAACTTTCGAGTCCATTCAACCCCTTTGCTTATTTTTTTTCTACTTCTAAGAATCCCTTATAATGCCAACAACAACAACAAAAACCACCCACAAACATTTGCAATCTTTTTATCCGAACATAAAATATATAAGGTACCTACCCACCTACACACGTGACAGAAAATTAATTACACAGTCTCACTTCTCTCTCCCTCTCGCTGTTTCTGCTATACAAAAAGTTCAATGCAAAACACCATTAAATATGGTTAGAAAAAATATATATGTACATATGTGATTAAAAGCTTTTGAGAGTCCCGGAGAGTTTGATTTATTTTTCTTTCACTGCAAAAAGCACATTTTTGAGCAGAAATTCCTCACAACACTTTCTTTTTTTGTTAAATTGGTTAGAAGAAGACACTTTTCTTCGCACTTTTAAAAATTTCCCCCAAACACCCAATGCGAAAGCTCTAGAAATGTGGACAGAAAGCACATATGGAAGGATGGCAAAAAAGCCCCAGGTTGTTGCAATTGTATATTCACTACAGAAGTCTTTTTTTTCCACGAGCACTCTACATAGACACGTTTTGTCTTTTAGACTCCTTGAAGCCTTCTTATTCACTTTTTTTTTCTTGTATCAGTCCTCTTTTTAAATTCACTCTATTTTCAGTTTCATGTAGAAAAAAAAAGAAGAATTATTGTGAGTCTCGCGAAGAAGAAACCAACCGAAACGACTGACTTTTATTGATCGTACCGCGAAGTTTAAAAACACAAGAACTATATAATATTAGATTTATATAGAAAACTAACCACGATGAGATATTTTAAAAAGAAAACTTAATGAGACATGATACAATATGAGCTAGAAAATTTTTTTTCTTCTTCTTTCGTTGCCACACCGCTATTCCACACACTTTTTTCGTCGAAATAGTCGAATGTGTCTGCAATGGGAAACTGGGCAGGCAGCAATGAATGAATGAATATGAAACGACTTTAGGGGCGTTTACTATCAGCGCAATCGCGTTTCAATGCAAAAAGCTCCCTTTTGCTAAAATTCGACCGACGATGTCGATTTTAGTGCCGGCGAAATGGTTTCTCTCTCTCTCTCTAAAGCTCTCTTTGCGATATATGTATACGTACACAAACCGCTCTCATTTTCCAAACTAAACATACTACTGGACTGCTATACTCTCCCATCTCTCTGGCTCTCTCTCTCTCTGTAAATTCTCAATTTCCACCATATATACAATTTTCCCCACCAAATACCAACAACAATACAGATGGATGGTCTACATAAAAAAATTCGTCTAAGCTCCGCAGAACATAACCTCGCATATCGCATGAAAAGCCATAAAAGCTCCAACGATGAGCTTTTTCTGCAACACCCACCCTTTCTCCATGCAAGAAAACTCAACGGGCAAATTCATCTCTCGCCTCTCTGTGAAAATTACATTCCCCACCCGCCTACATTGCAGATGTAACAGATGGAGGCGTGCGAACATCCCCCCAAAAAAAAGAGCAACCAATTTATACCCAAAATGGTGGTTCGGTGCTGAAGTATGCAGAAGAAGAAAAATGTGTAAAAAAAAAAAAGCTCACACCCCCCTCACAGTTGAATTTATATCAACGCAGAGTATGTGACGGAATTCAACTCATGAAAACACCCATTTTTCACCAAATTAGAAGGAAATGTCGGCAATGGGTGTCGCATTGCCTCTCAGTTTCCCCAAGTTTCATCTATCAGATTACCATCACCACCCCATTTGAGCAAGTATAGCAACACACAACCAAGAGAGTGGAGAGGAAAAGAGAGCAAGTTGCATATAAGGATATAGAATAGAGGCAAGTGACGTCATGCACCTACGCAATTTTGTTCTATGTGCTATGATAGAAAATATTCTAATATATATGTATGCACAGTTGAAGTCTTAAAAACAGCATCAAGAAAGCTTTTGGAGAAATTTCTTTTAGAAGTTGAGTTTTAAGAGCTTTCAATTTTTTTTTTAATAGTAAAATGATTTAATAAACACTACCATAGTTTTCGACCTGTAGCAGCTACTCAAATACTGCCATCTACGACGTTTCGAAGTCTTTATACCTGCTTCATCAGGCAAGTAAAATTAGTGGAAAAATTTTATTTCTAATTTTAATGATAAAATTTCTTTTTTAAGATTTATAATGCTGTGTAGTTTGAAATTAATTTGTTTAATTTTAATTATGTTTAGTATGTTGTGGAGACTTCCCCCTCCTCTCTTAATGAGAAAAAATGTGACAATTGCATAGTAAGTTGAGCCAAATTTGTAATTTTTCCAATAGAAATTTCCCTTAAAAAAAAAACAACCGCCTAATCTCCAACTTAATGTATTTCCCCAGAGCCTGATGAAGAAAAATATATTTTTTCGAAACGTTTCTGAATGCAAACATAGTTGCATTTTAATCATCCTCCTCTAGACCGCAACTCTG
This sequence comes from Lutzomyia longipalpis, assembly GCF_024334085.1. NCBI lineage: Eukaryota > Metazoa > Arthropoda > Insecta > Diptera > Psychodidae > Lutzomyia > Lutzomyia longipalpis. The sequence continues at coordinate 24,153,378 of NC_074709.1, forward strand.
ATCAATTTTCCACATAACATCTTTCCTTTAAAAAAAAATCACGCAATGTAATCTATGTTTGTCTGCAGACATAAAAAATTATAATGGCCAGGTAATAAAAAAACAATAATGAATTGAATTAAATTAACATGTGATTTAGTTTATTGATGGATGTTAGAAAAGAAATTCATAATCGATTTTTAATGTTTCAGAAAGATAAATTAATAAAACCCTTCAAAAATGCTTTAATTTTGAGGTCTGATAAACATAATAAAATAGATTTGAATTTAAATGATACAAAAATGTAACAATGTCCCTATGCCCAGATCGGAGGGGTTCAGAAGGTCTTTCCTGTACCTGGCTCCTCTCATCATGAACAATGTTTGGGACGTGATCGGTGCTCCAACCAGGAGCGCACTGTTGGAGTATCTTTCCAATTCTGATGACGTCGGTGGATTAGTGACATCCAGATACACTCCATAATCGCAACAGCACAGCATATGGCTATTGTTGCTAAATCTTTCCTTGTAGATATACATTGAAATGAAATATATGATGATGATGATGATGATGAAAACGTATTTCTTTTAAATTTTTATACGTTCCAGCGACGTTTTGATTTTTTAAAGTTTTGATAATTTTATTAGTCATCAGAACTTTTACTACTAAATCAAATACTTGTGTTTGTAATATTCTTTTGCCAAGCTTTTATGGCATTTTATTAACGATTTGTTAAGCTATTCTCAATTAAAATGGCTCAAAATGTAATTTTCAAATAATTATGCTATTTTCCTGCACATAAGTGTCCTATCGGACTGTGAGTTATGTTTTCCCACCACCGCCCAGCAATTACTGCATTGATCAGCCCACGATTTTCCTCATTTTAATGTCTTATCTCATCCTCCGCGCACATTTTGGTGAACACATCCCCGTAGCTCTTTGTTGCCACCCAACCACCACACCCCAACCCATTTTGCACCCCTCCTCCACCCAAAAAAAATTCCACTGCATAGAATAACCATCACATTGTGAATTCTTTCCTTGAAATCCCGGCTATTTGCTATTCAAAAAACGCCATTCTGCACCCATGTTGTATATACATACATATGGGGCATGGAAAGCTCCTCTTCGTTGCCGACATACATTCAAAAAATTCTTCGGAAGAAGAGGCAAAAATGTTCCAACAATACCCAAAATCCATCCCGACACATCCGGACAATCTATTTTCAATGGAAATCGATCGTACCGCCTCATCATTGGCAACCAGTATGAGTTTGGAGATAAGAAATATGACTCTCATCTGTTTTGGTATGGAGGAGAGCTTTTAAGCTCCCCCATTCGCATGACGTTACTCCGCATTGTTGCCACCACCAGGGGCAACCAAATGGCGAAAGCCTTGTGCTTTTTAGGCAGGGTGTGGGGGGGGGGGAGTGTTCAATTATTTCCCAATTAAACTTTGTTTTCATATCACAAATTTTTCATTAAACACCCACACACACGATATAGAGCTTTTTTGCATCCGAAAAGTTTCAATATACATAATCGACAAAATTAATTTTTTTGCACCCACAATACCACCTATATTGTGTAAAAAAAGTTTTCCGGAAATTACTGTTTTTTTGCACATCATAATTTCATTAATCGATAGATGCGTACATAGGTAGTTTTTCCACAGAAAAATTACCCTAAAGTTGTAATGAAAATCCCGGAGTTTTGTGAAAATAATTCAATTATTTCCATCTCAACAATTCATGTGATTTAATGTGATAATAATTTATAAAATTGAGCTTGAAATTTTCATTAAGAATAATCATTTGTTTTAAAATTAAAAAATCTAATTTTTATACATATTTATTTAATCCTTGGAGGACCGAGGTATCTAACCTCAAAGCTTTGATCTTAATTTACTCTATAAAATAAAATGATTTCTAAGTTTTCTTTCTATGAACTTGATCTAATTAAATTTCCGAACGATATTGAAGAAAAACTGAATTGGCCAGGGTGGCCAGCAAAGGCCTCCAAGGGTTAAATAAGCAAATTAAATAAGAATAAAATAGTTCTCTATTGCAAATAAATTAAGCTTTTTAATCAAACACATGGACAAACGTTTGAATTAAAGAAAATTTGGTTCTATTGTTGATTTTTAATATTCACATAGAACAGTTAGGTCTCATTAGTTAAAAACATAAAAATTAAGTTAAAAACATAAAAATTGAGTTAAAAACATAAACATAATTTCAATATTAAGAATTTATTCATTTTTTTTAAACTTTCAATGTCAACTTAAAAGCAATTATGAATAGCTTTTCATTCCTATAAACGAACTAATGTACATAGTAAGTGTTATTTATGTGTGTGTGCTAAGTATGGAAAAAGATTCCAGATATAACCTTGAGAACGGAAAAAGAAAATCTTGTCAAAGCCAATAATAATCTTTAGTGCTAAATTAAATCACCGACCGGTGCATTTCCTGGAAAGCTCGAGTAAGCTCCTCTCACTTCATTTCGGAAGCAATAAAGCTCCATATAGCAATAAAATGACATTACGCCCAAGAGACTACCTCTCGCTCCCACAGATTTTGTCATGGAGAATCATGTTTGGAATGTTGGAATTAATACCAAAGAAAGGAGTACTGGTTTAACCACAGGAAGTTCTCAATATAATCCAATCAATCATTTAAGATTTAATATAAAATTGAATTTCCCAAAACAAAGGATAAAAAAGATTTTCAAAAATAAAATTAATTGAAGACGTACCGTGGTTGTGTGTGGTGTGTATGCTGCGTATGCAGGTTGCGGAAGTGGTGCTGAATATCTGTACGCTTGCTGGGCAGGAGCATATCCTTGCGCCGTCCAACTTGCCCCTCGGTATGGAGTTCCAGCGATACCGCCGGCTGGACTAGTCATGGCGGGTCTCTGACCCCCTTTCAGGGCAGAAGATGGCGGTGGACCTCCAGGGTATGCCGATCTAGGAGCTGCAGTTGTACTGCTCTGTAGAAAAAAAGATCAAAAAGAAATGTTTTTAAAAACAAATTTTCATAACCGACTTTGAAAAGCATTTTTTTAAAGTCGTTAAAATTGTAATTAGTTCGTATTTTTAAGAAGTTTCTTTTTGTCAGTAAAGTACCTATTTCTTTTTCTTTTAAAGTAAAACAATAAATACAAAATAAAAGTCTATTGAAGAAAAAAAAATATTTCAACCATTCCAATATCGTCTACATTCGTGACTACTTTGGCAACATCTCCGGCTTCAAGTGCCGGCAATTAATTATTTATCCATAAAATGCTAATAAGTCTCTTCATGCTTCGTCGATGGAATTGAAATTAAATAGTAAAATGTATCTTTTCTACACTTTTGACTGCACACACCACTTAGTTAATAATATCTCTGTGAAAAACGCACATAATGTAATAAATATATGAGGGGATTTTTTCTTCTTCTTCTCAATGAGACACAGAGATTCTGCGGGATGTGTGTACTTTCTATATAGTGTGGACATTGGTTGTTGTTGTGTATACATAATGTATATAAAATTAACATAATAATTCTTCCTGAGTGCCGCCGAGATAACATGTCAAAGAGACACAAAATCTTTTGAAATTGAAACTTTCAACGCTAAAATTGCCACTAAGAACTTCCACATCGACTTAAATGAAGTATTCACGTGTAGACAATGCAAAGGAATTTGAAAAAGAAATTCTATTTTGTTTTAAATTAATATTTATTTGAGTATTCATCAAGGGATGTTTATCTGCCGAATATTTTACTTTTGGCAAATCATTCGAATATTGCCGAAAAATCTGAAGATTCACGAATAATCCGAATATTTTCCAAAATCGAAATATCTTCATGTAGATAAACATTTCTTAGCCAAAACTGAAAACTTGTTTCCGGCTTGAATTTAGTACTTTTCAGTCATTTTGTCCTAAATCAGAGAATCTTCATGATTAAAAACCGAGAAGTTTTTTCGACTTAAACTACTGTACATTTTAAACTTGAATTTAATAGTCTATAAGTTTGACTTTTGTATCCTTTATGATTGAGTTCAGCATTTTTTGAAACTGAATTTAGTAGTTGTTAGTTATCTTGTCCTTAATCTGAGCCTCTGACTCAAAACCGTTAAAGTTCGCAGGCTTGAATTTAGTAGAGTTTGAATAGAATTTAGTGCTTTTTAATACCTACTTGAATTCATTACTCTTTAAGCTTGAATTTAGTACTTTTCAGGTTCTTTGTCCTTAATCTGAGCCGAATAATTTTATTAAGGTTGAATTTAGTCTAGTTTAGATAGAAATAAGTAATCTAAAGGCCTAAGTTTAGTACATATTTTTCAGGTTTTTTGTCCTTAATCTAAGCTTTATTATGTCTACAAACCAATTTTTTGAGCTAGAATTTAGTACATAACCGACTTAAATTTAAAATTCTTAATTCTATTTTTTAGAGATTCTAAATCCTTCATCTGAAAGAAATTTTTTTACTTATTAAAAAGAACTATTTCCTAATTTATTTCTAAACCTGATGTTTAAAAAAAATCTTTCAAAACATTTATTTTAAATATTTTTTTTTATGTTTTCTTCCCCAAAATCGAGTCAAAATCGATTTAAAAATCGGAAATTTAAGACAATAAATAAGACAATTCCATTGAATAAGAAAAGAAACGTATTTAGCCTTTTGATTTTTCTTCTGCCAGAACGGAATAAGACGTCCAACTTGTCACACTACATTGGTGAGAAAATATGTCATAAGAAGACTAAAGGTGTTCTGCCACTTTTCACACCGTATTAAGTAATGTCAGGTGAATAGTTCCCTTTTTATTTGTCATCAAGAGAGACATATCACACGAAAACTGTTCTTCTCTTCACGTGGTATGTGTACAACATCATTTTCATTTCCATCAAGTTGAAGATGTGAAAAAAATCCATTAAATTCCCATGAATTCCACATAGATTATAATCAGCTGACCACAATTACCATTGTTTTCTCTCACTTTTCACAAAATACATTTATATGAAATTTGTTTCTCTCAATACATACATATAGTGCAGCAATGTATGTACATATACATTACCTATATAGGTATATGAAATATATGTAAATAATAAAAATATATTCACCAACACTTCAACGCCCCAAAATAATATCAAGTATAGGCGACTAAAGGAAACAATTCATTAAAATAAAAAAGAGAAATGTGCTTTACATTGAAGTGAACATCCGCTATTGCATTTTCTCGCGTGGAAATTCATCAAAAAAATCTTCTTTTTTTTGCCAAAAAAAAAAAAAAGAGTTTAAACCCCTCTTCTACGCTATTCTTATCGGCTCCAACACTTAATTAGCATCATCAAAAAGGAAATTAAAAAATTATGTACAATGAAAAAAAAAGTCAGGTGAAAAACCTTGTATCACGAAAGTGTTCGTGAGATTGGAAAACCGAAAAAGTACAAAATGAAATTTATTATTCTACAACACTCACCAATATATTGGAATGAATGTAAAACCAAATAGAGCAACTTTTGTGGAATAGGAAAAAAAATCTGCCACGTTACATTTCACACGCTTTTTCCATCAATTTCAAACATACGGGTGCAAAAGAGTGAAGATTCTTTGCCCCAAAAAGCCGGTCAAACTCAAACTAACAATGTCTTTGGGAATTTCCATTGATTTTCACCGAAAACCATCTTTTTTTTGTTGCATTTGGGCCGCACAAAACCTTTTTTTTGCACACTTTTCGACAAACTAAGAAACAATTCAAATAATTACTTTTTGAGTTGAAAATGAAAATCCAAAATTGATTTTTTGCAGTACCGGCCGCTCTTGATGGTCCGAAAGAAACTTATTCAACTGTCCCAATTGGATTGACCAGAAAATTACTCTCTTGTTTTCTCAACCAATATCTCCCCCCTATTAAACACCAAATTACTCTATTTTATTTTTTCTTCCTTATTCTTCCCATAAACACGAACAAGAACTAAAGTAAAAAATTTCCATTCTGATTAGTGGAATGCCTGAAGCACAACTTCCCTGGGTTATGGAGTTTGATGTGAGAGAGCGACTGAATGGAAGCGCATGCGTTAACTTACAATCAACGTAACAGTTTCCCCCCATTCTAAAACACCGCAATTCCCCAAACAACTACAAATGCACATTAATCCACTCCACAACTATATACATAGGTATGTCGCTAACCAAGTGGTGGAGAGCCGAGAAAAAAAAATGCAAAAGAGCCCAAAGGAACAGCAAAAAAAAACGTCACAGAGACGGCAGAGGAAGACTTGTACCATGAAAATGGCAATGTGTATGAGACGCTAATAAAATTACTACTTTCGCGCAAAATAACTCCAGAAGAATGAACCTATTCTCTATATAAATTCTCTATGCTTTTTTTTCTATTAGTTTCTACTTCCTTAGTTTCCATGGAAAATTGGCACTGGGAATTTGCTGAGTGAGTATGATGACAAAAACAGCAATGTTGGATGAGAGATATTTTTTTTATTTGAAAAGCTTTTGAGAGAACATCAAATTATTTCAATAGCCAGTTTTTATGCAATGTCGTTTTTTTCTCGTTCAAAAAATATTCAATTAAGAAAATTAGAATTTAGAATTTGAAAAATAGAAGTAGGTTTTCTATTAGGAATAAGGTATTAGAACCGAATTAGAACTAAGGCATAATCAAAGACTTAAACCTACATAAGAATCTCTTATTTATGTAGGATATGTAAAGAAGTAATGTTGTGCTGATAAAAGGCCTAGTAATGAACCTTATCGGGAAATCGGAAAACGAAACACAAAACCATTCAAAAAGTATGTGTACTGGATAATTTACCGAAGCGGAGGCTTTTTGTTAGATCTTTGTATAAGGGACCTAGCCATGAATCTCACTTAGGCTTGTGTGAATTTTTTAAGCTAAAGATTGTTACCATCTAAGGGTTACCTATGTTGGGAACGTATTAGTTAGACATCAAACTAAAGAGTTTTCTGTTCTCCACACACATAACCTTTAATTTAGAAAAAAATCTTTACAAAACTCCACTTGTGCCTAAAACTTAAAGTAGGATTAATGCTAATCCAGGATTCCCAACCGTTTTTGGGAAAAACATTTACAAGACTTTACTAAACTAATACGGACATAGGTTCTTTAACTATTACATTTTGAAGAAGATCTGTAGAGTGCTTGAAAGCATTAAAAATCTCGTTTTCTACTTCAGGTTTTAATTTGAAACTAAAACATCGTAATTTTATCTTCGTTTTCATTGAAAAATATTGTCTAAAATATAAATTCTTTATTTTCCTTAATTTCGTGATTAAATGTGATAAAAAATGAACAAAATGATAAAAAACTGTAAAAAAAATCTCAATTTTTCACGGTAAACTTTTTAGAACACACCAAATCTCCATGCCACGGTACCCGCCCATTTGTATTTCAATGTGAGCAATGCTGAGAAAATATTCATAAAAATAAACCAACGTGTTTCTCATGTGTTTCCTCTCTCTCTCCCATAAGCAAAATTCACTGCTAAAATATTCTTCTTCGGCGACCTGTATGGTATGTTTGACATTTATACTTTTTGCATTTAAACACTCTTGCCTATATATATTTTAACTTTGTACTTTTGTGTCTAAATTTCCGTTTTACAGAGAAATTCATTTTCCTTTTTTTTCTTTTTAGTTTTTTCCACGAAAGAAAAATTATGCAAAATAGGGGAAAATCCATATGTAGAGAATGGACTTTTAGGAGAGTATACAGTAGCGCTTTTCTAGAGGCATGAAAAAGTATGGAGGAGAGGCGTCCTATAGAATTTTTCGCCTATATACACTTCCACACCCTTTTCGTCCTAATCGATTGGCTTCCTGCTTTTTGAGGTTAAATGAACTGATTACGGGTAAGGAGAATTTATGTTGAGACTCTTGCTATATACCTACGTAAGAGGTTTTTCCTTTTATATATTACATTTTAGCAACCTATATGTCAGATTTGTGCAAGAGAAGCAGTTAATTACTACATATTGCCGGGAAGAGAGGTGAGAAGAATTTTAATATATATATTTTCTGCATGTAATGTAATTTTTGCAGAGGGATACACTTCCGGTACTCAGTGGGTGTGTACTGCACATATCACGTGAATGTAAAATTCCAGTGGGGGGATGTGATATTCCCCCAAAGTTATGTAGGTAAGCACAAATTAATAAAATTCACTCCTCAACTCACTTTTATTACCAAAAAGATTTTTTCTTTTGCAAATTGCAAACACTCCCAAAATGAACAAAAAAAAATTTTTGGAGAGAGATATTTTCCACACAACCTTCTCCTTTGGACTTTTGCCACAGACACCCTCGCACATTCAATCCCCCAAAAACCGAGAGCAACATGCTTCCCCAACTTGTGAGTGACCTATTCTTCGGGCATGCACTTTCAAAATGGTCGACGCGGAAGTTAAATGAAATTTTGTAACAAAACTAATATAGGAGGATTTTTTTTTCTTTTTTTTTTAATACTTTTGTCACATCTTACCATCATTTTATAATTGCTCTTCTTTCCGTCCAAAATTACTACCATTCCTCGAAAGCCACCACCAAAAGATTATTGTTTCTCGTGTTTTTTTTTCTTTTCTTTTTTTTTTCTTTCAAGATCTCACACGTTTTTTCTTCTTTTCTTTCAAAGCAGCAACAACAACAACAAAAAAAACTTATTCAATCAAAAAAGTCCATTGTCGAGTAAAGTGTTGGAGTTTTTTCTATTAGGTCTTTAAATTTTTTTTATTATTATTATTTATATTCCCTCTGTTATAATCTCTTCTTTAAGAAGTGGAATTCGCTCTACAAATTGAAAATGCCTTCTGGAATGTTAATATTTTCAAGAGACGATTCTCAATGATTCTTTTTTTCTTCCTTCATCTACATATATTTTCTCTTCTTACGCGTTTTTTCTCCTTATATTTGCATGCTAGTTTATGTGCTTTGTGGATGAGAGAAGCGCGTATAATAAAAAAGTCGTGTCTGTATGAATAAAGTCAATGTTGGCTTTTATAAATAATTTCTATTTATAAAGTGTCAGAAGGAAAAAAAAGTTTATACAGACATCTAATGAAAAATCATCAATTTCATCTGATTTGACGGATTTTTTTTTTATTTAATTAAATAAAGAAAGAATGCAAAAAGCTTAAAGAAATATATATGCTGTGTATGCTATATATCTATAGTAAATTATATATATTTCGCCAAACTCCTTCACTTCTCAAAGCAATAAAAAAAATCTTTCAGGGTTGTCCATAAAATGTCAAAAGTAAAAACCAAAAAATCACTTTTTTTTATTTAAAAAAAAATGTGAGTTTTCCTTCACTTTTTTTTCTTTTCTTTTATTTTTTTTAATTTAGTTCTTTCTCCACACCTCCCAAGTAGCGTTATCGACTTTTGCCACCTTTCTCTCTCTCTCTCGCGCTTATAAGTTTCCGGTTGTAACGAAAAGAAAAACTCACTACGGTTTATCAAGTTTTTTTTTTCCTTCAAGACGTCAGTTGCAATGAAGTCCCGAATACTACAAAAATGTCTTCTTTTTTCTAGCAGAAAAATAAAGTTTTTCCTTTTCACATTGACTATTTCACACAGAAATTAAATAGAAGAAATATTTCCTCGGCAAAATTCACTCTCAAATCGACGAAATCTTTTCCACCATCAATCAAGGGCAAATTCCCCACTTGACGACTATTTTAGCCCCACACGGTACTAACACGATTTTCTTGGGCAGAAAAATTCAAAGAAGTCGTTTTTTGTACACCACAATTCACTTGCAACAATTGACAATATGTATGGGGAAAAGTTGTGAAAAAAATTATAAAAATTTTACTATTGAGAGCCACTCCCAGGACACCATGTTTTCATTTGCAAAGGCAATGACAGAACAGTAAGAATGGCAGCCACGGCGCAAGAGATGAGAGTAATTTAGTTCTCTTTCTGGTCTCTCTGTAATCATATTTCTCATTGAAAAAAGAGAGAATTCTCTCTATCTGAGGATTCCTGTCTCTCCCCCTCTCTCTCTCTCTCTCTCTCTCTCTCTCTCCATCCATATAGCCAAATGTCAAATACAGCAACTACACACATACATAACAAACACCGCTACATCTTGCACATTTTACCACTCTTCCCTATTCATTATTTCCCCCCACCCTTCCTTCTCTGCTCAATGATATGACATTTGTGAGAGAGTATGCGATGACAGTACGAGAGAGCGGCCGAGAAAATTGAAAGAGAGAGCGCAACGAGAGAGAACATCGTGATTGATGTTCCTTTGAAACCCACATCTACTAATAAAAACAAATTCCACAATTTACATCCCTCTCCGCCGATTATATACATTTAACCCTATTTTAGAAGAAAAAATCCACCCCTGCTACAATCGTACTCCCCCTCCCCCAATAACTACACCCTCTGCCGGCCGGCATGGAGAACTTCAATGGGAACTTTATGACGAAACCTTAATTTGCAATTTTCTTTTTCGGTTTCGCTCTCTCTCCCTCTCTCTCTCTTCAATTTCCGCAACATTTTCACCTCTTTGTATTGGTGAGAGAACATTGAGAGACTACGAGAGAGAGAGAGAGTGCACATCGTATACGCATGTTTTACACACACTTAATATTTTTCAACAATGAGATGGCATGAGAAAATACTTTCCTCTCACTCTGGCATTTTGTGTAGGTGAGTTTTTTTCAAGTGTGTGCGTGAAATTTTTGTTTGTGGTTGTGCGGAAAAATTGTAAAATATTTATTTTTCTAGAAAAAACTAATTTTAAGGCTCAAAAAATTGCCGGGAATGCTTAGGAGGGCCCCAAGGAATTTCAGTAAAAATTTGGGGGCGCAACTCGCCGGATTTTTTTCCGGACTTTGCAGGAATAGCAGTGTGGTGGCTTTTGGAACTACATTTAGGGCGCCAAGTTCAAAAAGTAGTCAAAAAAATGAGATTTATATGGGGGCTACCTGAAGGGGGGCTTTGGGAGGAAATCGAATACGGCCATCTGAAACCACCTGATATAAGGAGTCTTTGTATGTCATTGCGATCGGATCGGACAAACGGTGAAAATTTGTATAGCCGTACAGAACGGACGATTACCAACAAATAGACCTTTCATTATTAAATCCGAAATAAAATCTATCCAAACTTGACAAATAAATACAATAAACCTACAATTTCCGCATAATGCTGATGAACATTATTCCCAAAATAGTTTCCTCTTTATGACGAATCTATCTCTCTCACTCTCTGTGTAAAACCTTTTATCGCAAAAAGTTTATTTGCTAATTTTCAGTTCATTTACATTTCAACATTTTCGAATTTTTTTTTTGAAGATTAGTGAGGAGAGAGAATTAAAATTTTATGAGAAAATTGATCCATAAAATGCCCTTTTCAGCGCTTTATATAAATGAAATTCAATTTTTTATCACACCAACACGGCGAATTCGCGTGGTCAAAACCGAAGGGGAGCATCAGTAGTTATTTTTGTGGTCATCTTATTGTTTTGAAAGATTCCTCCTCATTGTTGATATTGAGATAATTATTATCTTTCATTTTTGATAAGGTGATAGAAATGCTTTCTTTATGAGAGAAACTTTCTACTTTTAGCAAAAATTTCCTATATTTATGCAACAAATGTAACCAAACTTTGCATATAGAAGATAGAACAGAGGTAGAGCATTGAGTTAGCATTCTTAATGTCGCTGGTTCAAGTACAGAGCATTGTGTAAAGCTTTTTTTTAATTTGTCGTAAGGGCAAACATATTCTAACGGATTATTTTATTAATAAGAATCAATTTACAATAATACAACTATTTTCTCATATTGGTTGTAATAAATTCAATCTCGTTCTATTATTTAATTTTTATTTTAAGGAAGTTAAAAATATTGGTTTCGATTTTGTTAAAAAAAATCTTTTTTACTCATTTTTCGATAGTTGTAGTTATTTTTTTAAAACTATTTTAAAAGATTTCTGAAACGTTTTGTTTTCGATAGCGAAAACAATTTTAAAAAAAACTTTAAAATCTTAATACACCTTTTAAGTTGCAAAAAAAGGAAAGTTCTTCAACGTAGGGTAAAATTCACTACTAAAGATATTTTAGAACCTCTAAAAACTGATTTTAATAAACCAAAGCCTAACGAAATAAACTAAGTAAAGCTGGAATATAAAGACTCAGCTTATATAACTAAAGCCTAGCTTAAGAAAACAATTTCTGACCTTAAGATTTTTTTGCCATTCAAAAACGGAACAAGTCTAGCTTTAAAAACTTAGATTTGGCATAAAAATCTTAAGTCTAGATTTAAAAACTTTAGGTCTTATTTAAAATCTTATTAGGGCTAGCTTAGAAAAGTTAGGTTTAGCTTGAGAAACTTAAGCTGGACTTTGTAGTGAATTTTCCATATAGAATTGTTCTCTAGATTTCAAAATATTGGCTTCTAAATACGGCTTGTTATTGAATATTTTTCTATGCTTACTCTAATTGAAATCGCGAAAAATAAAGGATGAACATTAATATTAGGCAAATCTAAAAAAAAAACAGAAGATTTGGTTTTTAATTAATTCTTTTATTAGTTCTTTAATTAATTATTTAATTATTTTTTAAATATTTATGGAAGCAAGATCTGATTCTCTCTTCAGTTGTCAGATTTTGCTCAAACTTTGTATGAGCACAAATTAGCACAATGCCCATACAAAAACAATCCGACAAATTTTTTTTTCAATCTTTCTACGTTAGGGTGGCTACAGTAGCTTTTTTACACAATAAGACCCTACCTTATTGTCCAACGTCTTAATACTTTTAAACCCTCTGGCTAGACACTTTTTTTTCTGAACTTTACGTCCTATTTCTTCCCTTTAGAACCAAATAAGAAATAAAATTCCAGCGGAAGTTTAAGGGATTTTTGAACACACTGGTGCACTCTCTAAGAGTCTTACAGGGATGCTCTTGGAGATGTAAACTGATATCTCAGCGAGTCAATATGAAACTGGTGGGGTGTGCTTTACAAAAGCAAAGTCCAGCATGTGCCATATGGTTCACAATGGAATTACTCATCATCCCCTTGGTCAGAAGATCTCGTAAATCTTCAATTGTGTTGGTCTTTTGGCAAAGTGTGTGTCATGCGCTCTGTGAAAATTGACCAATATTCTGCTTCGCTCACAATCGTGCGATTCTCCCTGTGTTGTATATATATTTAATTGAAATCGCATCCAAACAATGGGACACTTCTTGCAATAAAAAAAATTTCGCAATCCCAAGAAAATAAAGCCTGTCCGTCAGAGCTGGGAAAATGGGCCTCATGAGGGGCTCTTCCACGGGGAATTTTTCGGATGATTTAATGTAATTTTTTTGGGGAAGGAATTTAAGCGCATTGAGATTTCTTTTTGTTCTTCCTGCCTCTCTGGCAAGTCTAGACAAAAGTACATTTTGGCTATTAATAGAATGAATTCATTGTTCCTCCTTGAAGGGGGGCCACATACAAGTTCAGGGGGCTCTGTTAGGATTAGGGGTTCAGGGCTTGAATTATTGGTGGTACTCACATTAGCGAATGATTGTGGCCGCTGCATTGGGGGACGAACCGATGGAGCTGGAAGTGGCGATGTGCAGTAGCGTGGCTGTTGCATCCTGAAGCGCTGAAAGAAGATTGAAAAAAAGGAGGTCACACGTGCGCTATCCTTGGAAGCTCTTGGCCTGAATTGCAAAACTTCCAGCAACATTCAGGGTGATATCACTTTATCACCTTCTCTTCGCACTATCTTACAGGCCGTGTATCTTTCTTATTTGTACTTTTTTTTGTGTGTGGATTTTCGCGTTATTTCAATGACTGCAGACGCGTTTATATTTAGCGAAAATCGTGTGTTTATTATTAAAATAATTCATTCCTCCTGACACACAGAATCAAACTCCAACTTCCTCCTTCACACATCTTTTCGTTTTCTTGCTTATTTTTTCACAACTTAGGGCTTCTTTGGGGGAGACACAGCTGATAGTTTACCTTCCGTGAAGGATAAAAACCCAAAAGAATGGACAAATAATCAATTTCCCAAGGTAGGACAAGAATTTTCTCTTGAATGTTGCCGAGGAATCGCCCTCGTCCGGGAGAAAAAAAAACCTGTCAAGGAACCTTCAAATTTAACCTAACTTTCAGCCCATTTTTTGCACTGAAAATCTCACTGGGGAATGTTTTTCCCAACAAATCCATCAAGTAAACACCTCAGTACACCCCCAGAGAGCCCCAAGGGGTAAAAACAAGCCCGGAGAGTTGGCGTAAAAAGAGCCCCAAAGCACGAAGCCGGGTCGATTTGTCAGGGAGTTGTGGGGATGGAGTTGAGAGATCATTTTGGTGCCCTCCGAAGGTACTTACATAATAATCCCTTTCATAAAATAATTATATGAAAATGCAGCAAGGCACTTTATTCAGTCTGTTGTGCACTTTTTTCGCAATTAAATACACAATTACACATAGAAATTCTGGGTAAAATCACGAGACGATCAGCAAAATGGAAAATCAACTTGTCAATCCGGTCGCTGGTGTTTCCCCCTTGCGGTCCTGCCGCCTAACATGACGGTTAATTCAAAAATTCGCGAAAAAAAAACGGTTAGAAGAAAAAGGATTTTATGCTCATTTTTTTGTCCAGGAAGTAAAAATCATTTATTGGCAATTTTTATTGGTGCATGCAGAGAGGGGAATATGGAAGGGATTTAATTGGTCACATGAGAGATCTACTGCCAAGCCCATTTGGGAGACATTTTGTCAAAATTCCACGCATCCGGATGCCCGTCGTGCTTCACAGGAAGATTGGAATCACTCCACCGGAAGGGCTCAGCTGGCTTTACCAGATTCATGGACTTTGGCGATGCATTTGGGTCATCAGCAACCGCTGTAAAGGCGTCGAAAGTATATTCCTTCGTGGGAAGACTAATTGGACCGGAAATGGCGTGAAATTCAACATCACCGGAATTTGTTTCTACAAAAAATATTTTAAAAAAATAATAAATTGAAATGATTTTGAGGAATTTCAATAAAAAAAAAACTAACCAGAATAGAGTTTGAGATCGATATTTCCATATGCTCGTGGATCATCCTCATGGAGATCACCACGACTGGCTCTTTGCCTCAAGAATAATCCAATATCATCGAGATCGGTGAATTTTTGCGGGATATTCTTCTCCTTGAGCTCCTGCACTTGACTCAGCTCGGCCGTTGCATTGAAATAGGGTGTCCCATTGCAGAAGATTGTACCGAATTTGTAGAGAGCCTCCGTTACGTCCTCAGCATAGAGTCTCCCTGGTAGTTGATCAACCAACCACACAAGTCCCTGAGTCTCAAAGTCCGTCTTAATCTGACCATCCTGCTGTGCGCTCTCCTCAAAGGGCTTATACGTACTCATTTTAACCGTTTGAGTCTCCATGGCGGGTGGAATGGAGGATTTTTCCGTGAATTCCGCCGCTTTTCGCGTCGTTATGAGATGCCTGAGAATCTTGCGATCAGATATGAGCCACTGCTTTGCCCCCGTTCCAGGATCTTTTGCCATTATTCTCGACCACGATCGTCCATTGTAGGCCAACCTGTTGGCTGCCATTGCACGTGCAGACAGAATGACATTCATCCGAAGATCAAGCTGATGCCACAGCTCACTGTTTCTATTTACAATTCCAACTCCAGCCACAATGAGATGCCCATGACGTCCGGAGATTTTGTAGAAGTCATCCGTTGATGCAAGAACCCCAGGGTAGCCGGAGAAGATAATATTGGAACCAGGAATAACGTGGGATTTGTGATCACGTGAGAAGTGATAATTAAACTTGTACTTCTTCACAATTCTCAGCATAAGGGAATACGATTTGGCAGCAGAGTGCCCCATTTGCAGCTTAATAATCCCATTCTCCTCGTGAATATTGAGCAACATACTCGATCGTACATCATTGTTTGCCGGTGATGGTCTTCCCATGATCACGCGATCGTAGTAAATTCGCAAATCCCGCAGATCAGCGCCAGCATTCATTAGGAGAAAATCCTCCGGAGGAATCTCCAGGCGTGATCTCTTCAGTGCTGACCTCTTAATTCCCTTCCTCCATCCAAACTCCAGCCCCTCAAGTTGGTAGTAGAACAGCTGAATTTGGTACCAGTAGTGGTCGTGATCGGCATTCAATTCTGCCTGCTTCCGCACACTCTCATAGCTCTTCAGCAGTGTCTTTCTAACCCATGCGCAAAAATCCACAGCATCATCATCTTTTGAGCAATGAGCGTTGATGGTGCTGAAAAAAAAAATATAATTTGTAGGATTGATTTTCAATTAAAAAAAAAACAGGGGCGTAGCCAGAAATCTATTCTTGGGGGTGTTTTCAGAATCATTTCTTAAGGACGCTAAAAATGAATTAAAAAAAACTAGTTGAGGTTTATGGAGATAACGGGTACTAAAATGACTAAATTATATTAATATAGGTACTTTGCATTCAAATTAACAGCAATTGTAAAGTTTGACATTTTCTTTCAAACGATTGACGTTTATTTTATCGTTAGACGTTTGTTTTAGTGTTTAAAATTTTTTAGAATATTCTGTTACATAAAATGGTTTTATCAAATGTTTTATCGTTTAATAAAACCTTTAACGTTTGACGTTAATTTTTACGTTTGAACTTTATTTCACAATATCATTCAACATTTTATTTTCATGTGTTTGATATTTCTTTTCTAATGTTAAAAAAGACTTTTCTTTGTAAAATGTGACGTTTATTTTATCGCTTGATGTTTGTTTTAACCGTTTTAACGTTTGGAGATCCTTTACTAAGGTTTGATATTAAATGTTTAACATAAGGAGTTTTTTTTTTGCATTTGACATTCAATTTTCAGCATTAAAAGTTTATTTTTTAGTGTTAGATGTGATTGACATTTTTTGTGAACTTTGACGTTTATTCTAACATTTAAAATATTTTTTTAAACGTTTGATATTCATTTGAAATTTATTCTAATATTCGAGGATTCTTTTTTTAATTTATATTTGACCATTTTGATAGGTTTAGAAAATTTTCTTTAATGATTAAGAAGTTTTTATTTCTAGAAATGTTAAATTTATTCAATTAGAGGAAGAGATTAAGAACTTCTTACGCGCAATTTCAAGAATTTTGATTAAAAATTGACATTTTTAAACAATTATGAAGTCAGATTTCGTGAAATTTGAAGAAAAAACTTGGACATATTCAGGTTAATATTTGACGTAACTTTTCTAACGTTTTTTGTTTTATTTCTAACGTTTGGTGTTCCTTTTCGAATGTTAAAAAATATCCTTTTTAAAGCTCCTTCAAACAATGCTTATAATTAGAGTCTGAAGAAAAACATGAATTTTTGGAGAATTAAGCTCAACTATTCCCCTGGCTACAACACTGAAGAAAAAAACGTTAAGATTTTTTAAAAACTTACTTCGTCCACTGATGGTAGATGCTCTTCCACGTGAGAGCTCCTTCGAGAATTCCAGCTCCAGTTGCTTGAATCCTATCTGGATACGCGTGATTTGTTTCGATCTCAATTTGGGACCAGCCATTCTCGAAAATTGTGTCTTTGTAGCAAATTCTTGCGACTCCCAGAGGAACAGAAGCGAGATCATTTTGTTGACCCCAAAATTCCACACGATACCCGGACATTTTGGTCCAGTAGACGGTGGCACAGAAAGTACCGTCAAATGTTGGTCTAAAAAGATTTTAAAGGGAAAGAAATCATTAAATTGAAGCTTCAGAAAAATCAATTGAAGCATGATTTTCATGCGATTTAGGAAGCATCAAAGAGGAATGCGCTATTGAATGAAACTTCACTTCCGATTGCTAAAAATAAAATCAAAGTATTTGGGCGCAGCACCTTGAAATGCAAATCGAATGATTTATTGCAAAGAATACGCGCAATTCCTCTTGAAGATTTCATTTAATGTCTTTTTTTTGTATGTTACTGAACTCACCTCTCCATGTCGATGATGAATAGCGCCCCCAGGGATAGAATGATTGCCGTGAGGACAATCAAACTTCCAATTTTAGTCTTATACCACGAAGCTCCAACAACTTTCAACATTTTGATTTAAGAAAAAAAAACACACAAATTCCAAAAAAAAAATTAAATAAAAAATTTAACTAACGACGAAATCCTTTAACTAAACAGACACACGCCTATGGTGCCCCTTATTTAGGAATAATTTAAGTCTGCAATGACCAGCATTAAGGTGTTTGTGTGCATAGAGAAGACTGTGTCGAAGATCGAGATCCTCAAATTGGATCCTTTCATCGGAATCCTGTGTGTGCCTTTCACACAATGTGATCACATATAAATGAAATTGTCTTTCCTGTCTTTGATCCTGCAATGAAAATTAGAGAAAAAAACTCCTTAAAGATCATCCGAACACTTTGTGAAATACGTCTCAATTTTGCGTACAGACTAAAACGCCAATTGAAGATCATTTTATGCTTTAATTTGCGAAAAATATAGCAAAAAAAATCCCCTCACACTACACTTTGTACTACATTATTTAAATAAAGCTTAAAACACTGCAAGTATTCAGTATTATAGTGGAAAAATATTGTCAGACTTTTAATCACAAAAATACAATAATTAAAATGTCGAGGAATTCCACTGCGATCACGAGTTCAGTAGCGAATGAGGGTTTTACAAAAAAAAACCTCATAAACATTCCGCGGAAATTTCAAATTTATTTCTCTTAGCATTTTCCACGCACTTGAAATTTTCCAATAAAATCACCGAGAGAACGGCTATTTCCAATCAAATAAGTCACTTCCTCGAAAAATTAGTCAAAATGCGCACATCAAAAATCAATAATTCCGCCATATAGAACGCCATCACATAGTGATCTTCAACAATTTGATCACTTTTCAGCACGATCATTTACGTAGGTGGTTGAATTAGAAGTTTGTTTCCTCTTTTTTTACGCGGAAATTTTTTTTTCTGTGATTTTATTTTCTTGTAAAAAATGATCTTTAAGGGCTTAAGAATAAGTTTAAAAAAAAATGTTTAAGACTTGTATTCGAACCGGGGATATTTGGAAGAGAATTCACATCCTCTAACCATTATGCTAGTAACTGACATTATATCAAAACGTGAGCATTTATGCAAAAACAGTAATGAAAAAGCCTAAAATTACAATTAAAGTAACAAAACTACAATTCAATACAATTTGTAATTAATTTTGATATTTTAGCAGCATTTGTAATTAGAGGAAACGAACCAATGCACTGACCTTCGGATGTTTTTTTTCCCAATTATCAAAATCAATTGGTATTATTATCGATCACTTTCGAATTGATCTCAAGTGAATTGGCCTTTCAAGACCATCCAATCTTCATTCTAAATGATTATTATTACATTTGCATGAATGTAATTTACAGCAATATATTCGTTAGAATTAATTTGCACGGGGTGCTGCTACAATTCCCTGTGAACGCCAAATATTTACACTTGCATGTGTGGCACAGAAAACGTACAATGAAATGACCTAAAAATCATCTCACAGCACCTTATAAATCATAATGAGTAACCTCGTTATGAAAAAATTAAGAAAAATAATCATTCAAAGATCATTCGCCTTCCCAATCCCAAAAATAAAAAAAAAATTATAAAAGACCTTACCTTTTGTCCCAGGTTCAGGAGATATTTCACCAAACTCTTCAACCCATTGAAAAATGACGTTAAATAAAATTTATTGTAGTGCTCTACTGTTGTAGCTCCAGACTGCAATGGGAAGAGAAGAAAAAAATGTGATTTTTAGTCCATTTGCATAAATCTCAATTATCTCCGCGGCGAATGCCTATTTTGAAATTCAATGAGACATTGAAAAATGAAAATATCTAGTTAAAATAAATTGCATATCCAGTATTTTCTCTCTTTGAACATAGACAGACAATTAGCATAAGAATTTTTCTTACGGAAACTCACGTAGGTACGTCAGAAGAAATGTACGGATATGGGGCCTTGATTAAACGTTGCAAATGCATCAGAAAGTATTTTTATTATTAGTTTATATTTAATACAATACATTTCACTGGTAAGAACAGAGGCGGAGCTAGAAATATGTAAGAGGTGTTTTGGGTTTTTTTTTTTAATTTTAACAACATGGAAAATGAATTTGAAAATGTCTTGTGACGTTTATTTCAAAGTTCTACGCATTTTTAAAAACATTAAATTTTTTTTCTAACGTTTGTTGTTTCAAAGAAAAATTGTTAGGAAATTGCCTTTGCGAATAATTTTACCTAGAACATCATACGTCGACTTAATAAAAAATTAAAGCTTGATGTTTCTTCTTTAACAATTTTGACATGCAGCATCTTTTAACCCTGGACGCTTATTTTTAAAGTTAACGTTTCTATGATTTGACAATTATCATTTGACATTTGATGTATCTACTGTTCCTAACGTTTGACATTCATTTTTATTGTTTATTTAAAATATTAGTTTTTTTTTAAAAACTGTTTTTTTTTTCTAACGTTTCATGTTACTTTCTTAGTGCTTTACATCTCTTTTTAACATTTTACGTTCATTTAACCATCTGACTTTTTTTTTACTAACGTTTCGCGTTTCTGTTTCAAGCTTGACGTTTTCTTTTTAGCGTTTTAATTTTTTATGTTTGACGTTTTTTTTTAATGTTTGACATTTTTCTTTTCAAACGTTTAAACATTCTTCTTCTAATTATTTTTTAATGTAATTTTCAGCCTGATCTTCCTGAACTTTTAAGGGGTATTCATACACCCAAAAACCTTACCTCACTCCACCCCTGGGCAAGAACTATAAACGCGTGCCGGATTAATGCTAATAAACTCTTATAGTGCCTTTTAAGACATTTTGTTAATTGATAAATAAACACGTGAATATGAACTCTTTTTTATTCTCTCCAAAGCAAAATTATAAAAAAATTCAACTTAAGTTTGCATGATCACGAGTAAAAAAAATCCATTTCTTTTGAAAAAAAAAAAAACTTCAAGTAGTACGAATTAAGTCGTAATAATCTGATTCATCGATAAATCTCTTTTGTTGTAAATAAAATGATAACAATAGTACATTATTTATGTGATATAAAAGCGACATTTTTTTGAGTTTAATAGAGCAATTAGCGACACAGAAAAGAGTTTTCAAGGCATTTTATTGAACGAATTAATTTTGATAAAATATTCTCTGTTGCAAAAAAACAATCTTTTGGATTAAGAATGTTGTGAAAAATGTTTGAAAGATATTTTTAGACGTTGTTTTGTGATTTAATTATGTGTACACAGATCTTGTTTTGTCTTCTGATTAAACTAGAGAGTTGAATTGTTTTAGCGGTGATGTGTTAAAGCACCTTTATAAATTAGAATTACGCATGTTTCTTATTAATTGAATTCTCGAATTTTCGTTTTATTTACGTTGTTAAGCTTTTTGTTGAACATCCAGAAAGTTCGTTTAAGTTTGAATTTATGTGTTTCCTGCACACTTTATTAGTTTTCCAGCGACGTCTTGACTTTTGTTTTATTCAATTTAATTTCAAATAAATCTTATTTAATAGAATTCAGCAAATTTCTAAAAGAAATAATAAATCCTTCGCATAGGTACAAAGGTTCGACGTATAAAAAGCTCTTAATACTACCCACTTCCGCAAAACCATTGTACATTGAGTTATCATAGAAAATTGAGCTTATCATTGACTACATTTTCATCTCTTTTCCTATTACCACGAAAATACCATTGGCGCCCAATTAGCACTATCGCTCGATACGCGATAATTGAAAACAGAAATGTCCAGATAATGAGTAAGAAATACATTTTTTGACCACCCCGAATTCTTGCTTTTGCTGAAAAGTAAATTAAAAGGTAAAACAAGGAATGGAAAATATTAATAGCATACTTAAGGCGCGTGACAAAAATTCCCCGTTTGTAATGTATAATTAAATAATATTTACCCAAAAATGTTTTTTTCAGCAACATTTTTTTTTAAAACATAGAATAATGCGAGGTATGATGCATGGAAGAGGAGTAAAAGAAAAACACATCAGCTAATTTGTGAATCACAATGTGGCAATTCGGAGAATGTTGCTTCCAGGTAAAATACCTACTGTACATAGATACCTACATACATATATTTATTTCAAAGAGATGTCGGCTCGTTATCCAATTTTTTTTAGCGTACGCTGTGAGTGAAAACTTTATCAGAAGCCCGTCGCGGTTGTTTGACGATTGACTCATTTTCCATTTTGTTGCCAAGTGAAGCTCTAATTTGATTATCGTGTGACCAAGAGGAGACTTTTTAAAACGCGCGCATCGAGGCGATCTTATGTGTGAAGAAAAGTGATATAGTTCCACAAATATTTAAGCATGTGGCTCCTATGAAGGGAACAAAAAAACTACGCGCTACAAGCACGTGGTATGAGCGTCCAATGTCTCGTTCTCTAATGATATAGCTTAGCCTTATCGAATTCCCTAATCTGATACAATTATTATTTGAACTTACATTTTTATCTCTCTGCGAACAGACGGCATAAATGGCCAAAGATCGCTGTATTGCGGCAAAATTTCCACACAAAAAAATCCACAAAATCCACTCACTGAATTAATTTACTTTTTGGTTTAAAAAAAATTTAGAGAGGGTGGAAAGAGCACAAGAAACCACAGAGGACTACATTTGAAAAGGCTAAATGATTTTTTCCTCAGTGTTGCTAACTTTGGTTGAAAGAAAGCGACTGATCGACGTGAATTTCACAATCTAAATGAAGACAAGTCCGCATTTTCTGCCTCTGATTGTGAGTTTGAGTGAAGAGAGACCGAAAAGAAAAATTAAATGCGAGAGAGATACAATATGAACACAAATACACACATTCCGTGAACACACGTTGTGTCCGTGAATGTGGGAAAATTCCCTTGTCTGATTCACCAGAAACATCAACGCTGCCACACACGGAACATAGGATTGCGATCAAGAGCCGATCGCATCAAAATGTTCGAGAACATCGAGAACATGCACTTTACACGCGCGCGCGCCTATCTCACAGACAACAGCAACATCAGCAACGAATAAGCAACATATAAAATTGAAGAATAAAGATTAATGCAGCGATCGTACTTAATCACGATCTATGCTGATCAAACGGAAATACATAGCTAAGCTTTGATCGTGGACTGGATTGATCTTATAATAATGATTTGGCGCCAAAAAAAATGTGAAGATCTTCCAAAGAAATCTGTGATTTTTAGAAATCGATCTTTTACAGAAACCGAGATATTGATCAAAATAATGTTGAAAAAGGACCAAAAATTGTCAAGGATTTGGCTTCTTTTGAAGTTAGGGGAGTAAAACAGGGAATAGAACTTCAAAAAACATTTTTTTTTAATAATTAACAATTAATAATAATTTGTACCTGAAGAAGGAGGCATAGACCTTCCAAACGTCGTAGGGGAGACCGGGGTAAAAATAGTCAATTTGCGTAAATCCTTATCTGCAGGATTCCCCAAGGGCAAGAAAATTTCCTCGATAGGTCATTCTTATAGGAAATTTCCTGGCCTACAACTTTGTCTCAGACCACTTTTCTCTATCTCCACGGGAAATATGAGTTTTCGAGCTTTTCCTAAACCCTTCCGCTTCTGACTTTTTTTAAACGCGGCGGGTAAATATAGTCACCAGTTGGCTAAATAAAGTCGGTCGAATTTTCCGACATTTCCAATGATTTTCCAACTGAGAGATTGATAGTAGTTGATAGCTAAACTTCTCACCTTTTGATCCGCGACAAGGAATTTCACTTTTATACGCACTAAAACAGAGAATTTTGCGATATTTTCAAACACGCCATTTTGCAACAAATGAATAGAAAATATGCCAAAAATTTCGATCTCCCATATGATTTACATGGGATGACTAGATCTACCCCAAGGGGTATGTTTTGATTCAAAAAATTGTAGAGAAAAATCATTAAAAGTTATTGAAGAATACACCTTGGCAATGTTTTCTGTAGTAACCCAGCTAGTGAGAAAAATTATCAGATGGGAAAACTGCTGAAGGAAATGTTCGGAAAACGCGTTTTTCTCAATACGCAAAAGTTTGGGAAATGGGCCAAAAATCTATTTTCATTTTTAACTCCTAAAGTACTGATCGGATAACCTCCAAATTACTGTCAAAAATTATAGGTTGGTAGGGCTTTGCACCCTAATTTTTTCCGATTTTTCCGATTTATATTTTGGGAGAAATTGGCATTTGAAAATTCCAAAATGACTATTTTTACCCCGGTCTCCCCTACACATAAAAATGAGGAATATGTGAAGGTTTATTCCTGTCTTTTAGTCCAAAAACTATTAGGAAAAAATGATTTCTTATGATGATTAATGATTTTTTTTAAATCAGATTAATTATTTGCTGATATTTTAATTTTTTTAAAGCATAACTCGCATAATTTTACTAAAAAACGTCTATAAGTTAGCATAGCATTTTCCTGAAGTTTACTAAAACAGTTGAGACAGTGAAACACGCAATTTGATGTTCGGAAATTCTTTGTTTTTAATTAATATAAAGTTTCGGAGACGTATTGCTCCTTCCTCAGGTATTGATAATTTGAGGATCTTTCGGACACTTTCTGCCAACATATTTTGCAACAAAAAGTGTTTGTAATGTAAAAATATTTTCCAATCACGAATCTATGCTTGATTTTGCAAAAATAAATCATACGTGGTGCATAAAAAACTCACAAATTACTGGATCAATCATTTCCAATTGAAGAAAATAAAATAAATGATCCAATAAAGTGTCTAAAATTTTTAAAATTTAAATGGTTCGATATACAATAAACAGTATTCCAAAAAATTGAATATTTTTCACATTTTGATCACTATTTGGCCATTTAATTTAAGGTTTAAACCTTTTTTGCTGATTTTCACGTTTAAGAAAAAGTTTTTCAGGTTATTTGGAGTAATTAATTTTTCTTCCTAATTAAATCTGCTTGATTATTCTTTTTTTTAAATAAAATAATCTATTCGAGAAAAAATTTCATTCATTTTCATCCAGCAAAAAATCGTTTCGAAGCTTTAGAAGGGATTAAAATCAATCTCAAATCAATTGTTTTCATTGTTTTAGCTGTGTTTCTTTCAGACACAGCTTTTGTGTACCGAGCAAAATCGAAAGTCGTCAGATCGGGCTCAAACTTGGGATGAGCACGAATTAGGGTCCCCACATTCCAAAAAACGTATGCGCCAAAAAATTTTTTTTTCCGGCCGGCCGTCCGGCCGGCCGGCCGTCCGTCCGTGGTTCAACTTGAAATTGCAAGAGAACGGTAATAGATAGAGACTTGCGGTAAACGGCAAAGTTTAAAAGTCGACTGGAAGACGTCCGATTATGACGTCAAATTTTACCCCCCACCCCCCCGTCCGCCATTTTGAATAACCTCAAAATTTTGTTTTCGCTATATCTCAGCCCCTGTAATAGCTAAAAATCTGAAATTTTTATATGTTGTAGGGGCCATCAAGAGCTTTCCAACGATACCTCATTTTCGAAAATCGGTCAAGCCGTTTAGTCAATATGGCCGCCACAATTTTTCATCGAAAATCGACCATAACTCGAAAACGGCTTGACCGATTTTGATCAACCCGGGGTCAAATGAAAGATCTCAACAAATCCTACAACTCTCTAGAACATCCGAAGTTTCAAAAGTGACCGCTAGAGGGCCAAAAATCAAAAACAAAATTTTCGAGTACTTTTCGATGAATATCTCGAAAACGCCATTATCGATTTGCTTCATTTTTTGATATGTTATAGCTGACCATATTATCTAGCTCCATGCCAAAAATGAAGAAAATCTATGTCGCCGTTCTCGAGATATAGCCTTCCAAAGTTGGCATGTCATATCTCGGGTTCTACAAGTCCGATTTTGATCAACTCAAGCGCAAATGAAAGGTTTCGTGAAACCCTACAAATGTCTAGAACATTGCAACTTCGAGAAATGACCACGAGAGGCACTAAAGTCAAAATCAAAATTTTCGAAAATTTCGAACTCGAATATTTCGAAAATGCCATTATCGATTTACTTCATATTTTAATATGTTATAGCTGAGGTTAAGACCTTTCCAACGATAGCTCAAACTCGAAAATCTATGAAGCCGTTCCCGAGATATGGTGTTTTAAATATTTCTTGGGGGATGACTTTTCAACTTTTCCCGACTTTGCGCGTATTTAAATTAATTTGTGTTATAGTTTGCTCTCACAAAATTGGTACACTGAAAGAAACACAGCTCTCGTAAGCTTGGTCAGCTTACCAGTACATTTAAAAATGTCGCCATCTTTTTTTTTCTAGGCGTCCTTAACTGACATTTGAATTTATGATTTATTGTTAAGATTGTAAAGAATCTACTAAACCGATTTTAATGAAAATTTGTGGAAACCGTCTACAAATAACAAAGAAAATTTAGAAAATGGTTTTCTTCCAATTGGATTGATTTTCTTTGATTCAACCAGAAATCTTGAAAAAAAATTAGCTGAAGCTTTCCTATTAGGCGACATAAATGGGTTAATTACAATGGAATTTCCTTACCTTGCCAATGGTTTCCGGTACTTTGCCTGAATCCAGACTCGGTACATCTTCAATTGTCTCCCCCGGTTGACCTGCAATCGTCTATCAATGTGATTTTGCTCCTCAACTAGGCCTGCCTTTTCAAACAACTCCCTCACATCCTGCTGCGTGAAGAAGAAAACCCTCGTTCCGTCTCCGCGCACGTAGAAATTCTCCTCGAGACACTTGCCCGGTTTGAAGCGCAACTGAGCCATGTCGTAGAGTCCGTAATCCCGGAATACAACCAACCCACCTGGCTTCAGGTACTTGGCAACTTGTTGAGTAACATGTGGCATCCTAAATGGGAAAAGATTCATAGAATCGTGATAAATAGGAGAAAGGAGAGATATTTGGGCATCTTACTTGGTTGGATTGATTGCTGATAGAACAAAGATGAGAACAATGATGTCCAGGGAGTTTTCTGTGAAGGGCACATCCCAAATTTCCGCTGTAGCATCCAAAACAAACACCTGACAACGCTTTTTGTCAAAATGTGGATCTTCCTGGAGGATTTCCACGGCTTTTGCTGAAAAATCCGCTCCGTAGATCATTAAATCCTTCTCTTGGGAATACTTTAGAATCGGGATGATGGTATTCCCTACACCACAGCCAATTTCAAAGATCCTCCGGGAGTTTTCTCCTGCAGACCCCTCAGGCACAGCACTTGGGGCTAGTTCTGGAAATTCCGTAAACAGCCAGTGGCGATCCTTGAAGAATTTATTACTGTGTACACTGTAGAAGGAATCCCAGAACTTATCTGCTTCCTCCTCGTACTTCTTCACATCATTTCGGTGCATTTTTTCCGCAGAATTCTTCTGTACACTCTCTCTGGCAATTGCTTCCTGCTCCTCGTCCCATTCAACGTTATCCCTGAAATGTACAAAAAGGATTCTGTTGAAGCTAAGCCAAGAAGTTGTTGATGGATGCTGTGGGTGTGGGCATTTACCACGCATTAAAATCAAACACTGTGGTTTTGTCCAGGAGGTACCGAGTCCCCAATTGGGGCTTCTTGCGAAACCTCGTGGCTTCCAATGTTGATTTGTGGGAAAAAAGGCGATTTCGCAGGGAGATTGAAAGGAATTTCAGGGAATTACCAAGCATTGTGCTCAAAGACATCCTTGTCCGTTGTCAGGAAGCGATTCCCGAACTGAGGGCGCATTTTTTCTGCCACAAAATCCACGTGTTTTTGTTATTTTTGACACATGTAGCACGCAAACTTGTGAAAAGCTACAACTACAGCAACGACTGCAACATAGCCACAACGACACAGGGCAACAATATTTGGTTGCTGCGGTTGTTGTTTGTGGGAGTTTCTCAGTCTGGACCAAGTTAATTTGCAATTTTCATCTCTTCCTGCCAATCAGGATAAGGTTGTTTCCAGAAACATGAGAAAAGTTAACCGGAAAATCGAAATAACATAAAAAACATATTCTAATTTACAATATATATTTTTAAGTATATATCACTGAAAGAAAAATTAATTTTAAATAATAAATAATTCATTTGAATGTCAACTTTAACTTTGAGGGATTTACTCCGAGGAAATTCCCGTATTCCTCTCTGTGAAACTTATATCTGTCCACTCCGAGTTCCAGCATGTGAGATCTTCCCTTCAGATGCTCCAGAATACTCTCAATAAAGGCATCATCGATGTTATCGCATCCATACAGGCCTATGAATCTCAGAGCTGAGCATCTAGCAATGAGTTTCTCAAGTCCCTGCTGCGTTATATCTGAATAGGGAATCTGGAGGTACTGAAGCGTCTTGTCGCACGATAAACTATCCAATGTGGAGTCTTTGCAGTTAAAAATTAAGCTGAGATTGAGCTCTTTGAGTTTTGTAAAGTTCCTCAGAGCTTTCTCCGTGTCTACAGTTAAATTCTTCTCTGTGAGATCTAAATATTCCAATCTGTTGTAGGTGGAGAGTTTCATGAGAAGAACATTCATATTTCTAACGCCGATGAGATTATCGCTGAAGCTACTTATTTCCAAATGTTTGAGTTTTGGTAAATTCCCCAAGACAAGGTAATCCTCAGCTTCCACATCGACGTAATCCACGGAAATGCTGATCTTTTCCAAATTCTTCAAATTTGCACAAATACTCTGCAGGCCTAAGCGATCAATCCAGTAGCATGAGATGATATTGAGGCTTCTCAGGTTGGGATGTTGCTCACAGAATTCCCTAAAGTTTTGACGAGAAATTCCACTGCAGGCTTCAAGGCTCAACTCCTTGATATTAGTGAGCCTCTGGAGGAATCTTCCATATAAATTTCGATTATTTGGCAATTCCAGAACTTCCAATTGCTCAAGTTTCAGCAATTGCATGACAATCTCATCAATTGCATCGCAACTATCAAGCTTTGCAACCGTCACCCCCTTGAAGACATCTGCGAGCTGTCTTACTGCCCCCTCATTGGCAATTTGAAATCTCTCCAACTGAATATTCTTCAATCCCTTCAGGTGGGTACTGACAAAGGAAGGAATCTCTCGAGGACCTATCCCAAAGGCATATGATGCTGCTCTAAGGGTATGAACGTGCTTTCCCACGCGCAAAGCGATTTCCTTTGTCTCCGGATTGGATAAATGACGATTCCAGAAGCCGTAGAAAAGCTGAAAATCCAGCACCCGGTAGGATTTGTACACCCGCTTGACAACTGCAGCAAATCGCTCACAGACTCTCTCTGCAACAATCAATTCATGGAGATTTAGGTAGGACATGATGTGGAAGAGACAGTCATCATTCAGCAACTTAAGGATTAATTCATCTTCAACTTCTTCCGGGCTTTCTGTTCCTTCTACTCCTTCAGATTGTTCTGATGGGTCTTGTGAATCCATCTCCAAGGAATTCTTTAGTTCCTGAGGTTCCTAAAAATTGAGGGAAGAATACAAAGATTCAGATGAGTTTCTAGAACTCTTGAGAATACCAATTTATGAGAACTTACGAACCAGGGAAGAAGCTATTAAATAATTTTTCCCTAATGAGAAAATCCTCGAGAATATTTCTCCGGACAATTCCATTGGCGTGTGATCATAACCTCACTTTTGGCAGGTAGTAAAGCAGCAAACGTTTTTTTTTTTTTTTTTTTTTTTATTTTAAAGCTTTACGGCCCCAGCCTTTTCAAGCCACAAGGCCAAGCAGCAAACGTAAAACTTGAATGAAATCTTGAATGGTATGAATGAAACAATGAAATTTTTCCCATTATCCTCTCTTTGTCTCACTCTATCAACCAATCAAAACCCACTAAAAAATCGTTTATTGTTTTCATTCATATTTCCACGGGACGCTAAAAATTTTCCAGAGTTAGGGGGACATGGGGCAAAAAGTTAGTTTTTTGGGAGAAACATTTTCCTGATTTCCCTGAAAATATTTAATTTTTCCCATGACGAATAACTTATAGCAAATTTTCCGGGCTACAACTTTGTCTCACACGATTTCTTTCTATCTTAACGGGAAAATGCATTTTCAGGCCATTTTCCGAACCCATGCACTTTTAACTTTTTGCTCCAACCATGGGGAAAAATAGTGAATGAATATAAAAGGCGTTTTTCTTTGAAAATTCATAAAAAAATATATTTTCATAATTCACAGAATAAGACGATAAGAATTGAAATATGGTAGGGTGGTAAAAGTAATTTTAGACCTTTTAGACATCAGAAAATTATTTTCCTCAATAAAATCCATAGTATTTGTTCTACATGAACATTAAATTAATTTAATTAAATTATTAAAAGGTTTAAAAAGCACCTGTTAACTGAATGAGAATGATTAGGACAATGTATTTCATGAGATATTGAATTTAATTTTTTTTCCGATTCACCTTTTTACCCCAATTACCCCTATTTTTTTTGTTTTTCCGCTATTTTTGTTTTCTTCGAAAAAAAAACATGGATGGAACAGTATAAAGCGAAAGAACGGTAAGTAAAACTTACGGGCTGTGATTCTTTCTTTGTCAGTGAAATGTGAAGATGGCTGAAAAATGAGGATGAGCAAATTTTGAGGAGAGACTTACTCGCGAGCCGAATCACAGCCAACGCGCAGAAATTTTGAAGAAAGTCTTAATCGTGGTGGGCGTTGGCTGTGATTCGGCTCACGAGTAAGTCTCTCCTCAAAATTTGCTCATCCTCAATTTTCAGCCATCTTCACATTTCACTGACAAAGAAAGAATCACAGCCCGTAAGTTTTACTTACCGTTCTTTCGCTTTATACTGTTCCATCCATGCTATATTTTTATTTAATATTTATCTTTGCATTTTTATATGTATATATAATGTGTATATCTATGCATTTATATATATTTTACTTTACTTTTATATATGTATATATAAAACGCCCCGCTTCGCGGGGCGTTGGTCTTATGCAACTCAAGATATGACATGTTAACTTTAAAACGCGATATCTCCGGAACGGCTACATAGATTTTCTTCATTTTTGGCATGATGAAAGATATTATAGCCAACTATAACATATCAAAATATGAAGTAATTCTATAAAGCGGTGCTCGAGATATTCATCGAAAACTCATCGAAAATTTTGTTTTCGATTTTAGCGCCACTTGCGGTCATTTCTTGAACTTGCAATGTTCCGAGCAGTTGTAGGGCTTCTTAATATCTTTCATTTGAACCCGAGTTGATCAAAATCGGTCAAGCCGTTCTCGAGTTATGGCCAATTTTCGATGAAAAATTGTAACGACCATATTGACTAAACGGCTTGGCCGATTTTCGAAAATGAGGTATCGTTGGAAAGGTCTTGATGGCCCCTACAACATACCAAAATTTCAGCCCTTTAGCTATAATAGCGGCTGAGATATAGCGAAAACAAAATTTTGGGGTTATTCAAAATGGCGGACGGGGGGGTGGGGGGTCGGATCTGACTTTATAATCGGATGTCTTCCACCCGATATATGAACTTTGCCGTTGACCGCAAGTCTCTATCTATTACCGTTCTCTTGCAATTTAGCGTTATATTCCGGCCGGACGGACGGACGGACGGACGGACGGACGGACGGCCGGACGGACCAATTTTTGGCGCATACGTTTTTTGGAATGTGGGGACCCTAATTCGTGCTCATCCCAAGTTTGAGCCCGATCTGACGACTTTGCATTTTATAGTGTACACAGAAGCTGTGCTTCTTTGAAGAAAGAATCACAGCTAATTCTTTGAAGAAAGAATCACAGCTAATGCTTCTTTGAAGAAAGAATCACAGCTAAAAAGTAAATTCGCAGTTAATATTTTCTTTACATACTTCAATTTCCCTCCAATTCTTGCTTGTATTGCTCCAACAGCTCCAACGTAGTGGAAAAATTCCATACATAAAGAGAGTAGGAATGATTCTCCGTGGAGAAAATGAACAACAGTTTTGCGGAGAATACTACGACATTCCTCATGAGGAAAAGAAAGTTTTATAGGGTGTTGGGTTTTCGAGGAGAGTTTTTTTTAGTTACAGAAGAACTGCGAAGTTGAATTGTTTATGAGGGACGGAAAGTGGCAAAATTCTCTGTGTTGCAGTGTTGTAAAAGTGCACCAAATGTGCTGAAAATTTGCCTTGTGGCCTGGAGAACAGAGTGAAATAACAATGAGTTGGGGAACAGAGCTGTGGGTAAGTGAAAAATCCTCTCAAACTTCGGAAGGGGACTCGCCCATAAAAATTTTTCTCTCACAACTTGTGACACTTTTTGTGGGGACTTTCCGTGCCAAAGGGGCACCATTGGGGGCCCTGTGTTGTGTTGTGTGTGCACGGGGTGTGTTGTGTGTGGCATTGTGGGGTAATTTGGGGTGATTCTGGTGCAATCCACGGAGGAATGCTGTGGGAAAGAAACCTGTCTTTTTACCTGCGCGCGGAGAAGATGGAGAGTCGCGGAGAGGCAGGAGTTTGTGCGAAGAAAACCAGAATTTCACGTCGAATGTATTGGAGTGGCAAAGACAGAGGCACAGAGATCATGAAAGAAGGGGAAACTCTCAGCCATTTGCCTCGACGTCAGGTGCCACAATAGTGTTCCCAAAAGAAATTCCAATGGGGCATTTCCCAGCATCAGCACAGACGCTTATCGCCCGATTTCCTGACCAACTGCGTGACTCATCGGCGCTGACTCAAAAATGAACTCAAACCCTCTACCCCGGAAACGCCTCACCCACCCACTACCATCGCAACTCGGCGCAGGATCTCCCACACTCCTCATCCCCCATGAAATGTATAACTTTTTAAAGACCTGTCTCCTGTCGCATCAATCTGTCACACCGCAGCAGGTTGCGGCGGCTTCGTGTGCCCCCCTTGTCTGGGCTAATGAATTCAATGATTTTCTGGAGGAAGGCCAGCAGAACCGTCAAACGGGAAGGTCTTCCATGGTGCGCGTCATCGAGTTTTGTGTTAAGAACCTTCTTGGCTTGCATTCTTGCAAGAATGCAACATTTTCTTCTTCCGTATAAAGCAGCGGAATTATTCAACCATTGGATGCATTGAGCTCCACAACACTGACGGAGAGGGAAGGGGGGGCACCGTGTTGTAAAATATGCATTTTGATGGGAATTCCATTGGGTGGAGGGATCATGCCTGTGAGGGTCATAAAACCCAAATATTTGGCCCAAATTTGTTGACAAACATTTTGTAGATAATGTGGCTTCCGGTTGCACCAAAAATGTATTTTTGTTTTGTGCACATTTTGGGGGTACATTCGAGGCATATTTTGTGCATTTATTGATTTTATTTTATTGGGAGTTAACTCACAAAAAAATACCCAAAAAAGGATGAAGCCGATGAAGTTGTTGGATACGCATAAAAACAGCCTCAAGATACAGTGTCTGGATGTGCAAGAGTGTGTGGGTGGATGGCTTTGCTCTTTTCTCATTCTCACAGCCAGACGAGGATTTTGTTTATGTTTTATTGAAAGGCCAAACCATTTCAATTTTATTATAGCTTAGGGATGAGTTTTTTCTTGATAAATAAATTTTTTGTTGATCAGCAGGATCGTTGGCCTTATCCTTGAATTGATTTACGTTACTTGTTGCCTAGTTCTGGGTAGTAGAATGTATTGGAACGTGATTAGTTAAATCTTCTTAGAATATTTTTTTATTTATTTAATAAAGGTATTGCTTTTTTGATAATTCAATACATTGACATTCGTAAATAATCGAAAAAAATTGTTTAGGGGTGGCTGGATTCTCACGTGTAACGCAAACTTTCTCTACTTTTTTTTTTACAATTTCTTTTCTAAAGGTGTTTTGATCCTGTGAGTGTAATATGTATGTCTTTAGATTTTTTTTCTTTATAATTCAGTTACTCACAAGACTCACTCATTAACAAAAATGTTATGAAAAAAAAATTATTTGTGCTTGGTTTGTCAAAGTTTGTAACTCCCACACATTTTTTTTACAAGCATGGGAGTGAAATGAAGTTAGAACCATTTTTTATATTATTTTTTTTTGTTTTATAAATTTTTATCGTA
This sequence comes from Lutzomyia longipalpis, assembly GCF_024334085.1. NCBI lineage: Eukaryota > Metazoa > Arthropoda > Insecta > Diptera > Psychodidae > Lutzomyia > Lutzomyia longipalpis. The sequence goes on from NC_074709.1 coordinate 24,187,341, forward strand.
AAAGTCGTCAAAAGAATCTTATGAAAAAATTATTTTAAAGAATACCGATTTTTGTAATAATTTTTTTTAAATTTTTTATCGGAAAAGGTTAAAATCTTTGAAATGGTCATTACAAATTATTCCACAAAATTGTGAAGAATTTATCGAATGTATTGTATGGCAGAATTGTTTTTTTTTTAATTAATTGTTTATTTTTTATAAATAAATTAAACATGATTTTGCCATCATAATTTTAGTTTGAGATCAATTTCTCTCAGATTCAGAATTTTTCACATCACTAAACGGCATAAAAAAAAAGCTTAAAACGCTCATAGAAGGACTTCCACAACTCACTTTTATCATAAAAGAAAAAATCGATAAAAACTTTTACTCTGAATACCAATTATATATTTAATTTTTTTTATTTTTGGAGACTTATAAAAGTTTGGAGACTAGTTTTTTTTTATGGTGAATGAATACCAAAATTCTTTTATCTTTTACGCTGAAGAATACCAAAATGACCTTTTATCATAAAAATAAAAAAATACCGCTGAATATGGCCGTCAATCTCAAAGTTTATTAATTCAAGATAAATAGCTACTTTTCTGTTTGTTGTTTGTTTTCTAAACAAATTAGCATACAAACATGTTTCTAAAGTTTGCAAAAAACTGAGCTTCTAATTTTTTTCAAACTCTAGCAAAAAATTGTAAAATTTCTGTTAAAATTTGTACTTTTTTTTATTTACATTTTACAACAAAAAATTCTCAAAATACAAAGTTCTGTTTGTTTAATTGCATATTAATTTTCAAAATATTGTTCTTTAACAAATTTTGAGAAATACGGTTATAAACTTATTTTCTTCGGAATAGAACAACTTTGAAGAAATAAATCGTAGAGAAAGGTTGTGTCTTACATTAGAATCCAGCCACCAAGCGCTTAGAAGAATCTTAACAGTGCTGACCTGTTATAAAGGCGGTAATTGTGCAAGCAAAATGCTCTTATGCCGTACAGCGCCGATCAGGGTGTTTTTGAAAGGAATTTATCTCATTGAGCTTCTCGTGAACCTTTGTATGATTCTTGTATGTTCTTTAATAATTTTCTATAATTCTTAAAGGCCAAAATAAAGGGTTCTAGAACTTTAACAATTTGCTTTGTTTTTTTTTTTATATTATTCTTTTCTCAACAAAATCAATTCTTTGATCAGCACAAACTCTGATTAAACTCTTTTAGAATGTATTGCAATTATTTACATTGCAGAACCTTTTATCAATATCCACCATACGACGTCTATAAATTTTCATATTTCCCATGAAAGTTGAATTTATTTAAATTTATATCGCTGTTTATTGTATAAATGTGTTGTGTACAATACACAAAAATATTTCTGTGCAGTTTTCATACAAAATTTTGCATCTTCATTGATTCTTCGCAGCAAACTTCGCCATCACTATGCCTTGTGTGTATGAACGAATAGAATATCGCGTTTTGAGCTGTCTCAAGAAATTTTATTTACGTTTTACAATGTTAACTATTTAGATACGGAGTTTATGAGTATTTTAGCTCGTTCCCTCCACGTCGTCGTGTTATCTTTTGGATGTTTCTTCAAACAAACACACAAGTGAATCCCAGAAGAAAAAAAAGTACGAGACGCATCTCATGAGAAAAATATAACGTTGTATTGGTTAAATGTTGATTTTGATTGATATTATGTTAGGCATTAGTTTTGGAGTTTTTTTGCTTTGAAGAAATTGAATCAATTCGTTTTTTTTTTTGCGTAAATTGTCTGTGTGTCGATAAGACTTTCCTCTTCGTCGTAAAAAATCAATTGATAAAAAAGACATGTAGAAGAGAGTGTTGGGTATGGTGTCGAATGGAAATTTATCGCGTCTGTTTACCAGAAAAAGAACACGTAAATCAGCACTGATTTCATATCTCACATTTGTAATTTTTGAGTCAATACATCGGTGACTGATGCGGTGACTGTTTAACATGGAATGCACCTGCTCTCTTATATCTTGTATTTTACCTTATTTGCTTTTAATTTCTATGAAATGTTGTGCACTTTCTAACGTTTCGTATTTTCTTTTCTTTTATTTTTTTTTGAGATGATTTTCCTTTTCTTTGTTGGGACAAAATTTTCCGTGTATTAGGCCAATTGATAAGGAAAACTCATGCGGTCTTATCAATCATTTAATATACTGAACATTGTAGCTTTCACACTTTGCTGCTGACGCCAATTTTATTACCAAGAAATACTCTGAATTTTCCCAAAAATTGATTCTTTACGTCATGAATGGCAAAAAGGAATTTCACAAAATTACGCACTCCAAATGCCCATTTTCATCTTCAAATATAATCATTTACGGAAATAACTCCTGAACAAAGAATCTCACAAGTTCTCTCGCGATCCAAAATATAAGTTCTTTTTTTAATCACTCGAAAATGAAAGAATTTTTTTTTCGTACACAAAACCCTCGAATTAATGACTATTTGAATATCAGGAGTGAATTGATTGAGAAAAAAATAATTCCTCCGTAGAAGATATTCATTCTCAAAACAACTTTTGGCAGTGATTCAATAACAATTTTAGATGGTCACTTCTAAAAAAAAAATAAAACACTCGAATTTATGATATTTTCGTGAGATTCTTTCGGTTTTCACATGAGAGGCTGCGCGTGAGAGAATCTTTTGTGCTAATTTCTGCAACTATTTTAAGGAAAATGGAGAAAAGCGTTTCATCTTAATAAATTTAAAATAAAAGAAAAAAAGTAGTGATGATCCTTTGTGTCGAAAGAGGTGGTTTTGTTGTAAATGTTGGTGTATTGGGGAAATTGAGGATTTTGTTGAGTGATTTAGGCACCATAGGAGGGGTTAATTGAAGTGAAAAATTAATGAGAAATACCTAGAATGCCTATAGAATGTCCGGAATATCCTGCAAGAAATACTGATTTTTAATTACAGAAGATTTTTTTTTGTAAAAGGAAAAAAAATATTAAACGTATTTAATGGTATAGATAAAGGAGTTTATTCCCTTCAATATGAGTTTAACAGGTCTGACTTTCTTTTAAAAAATCGGAATACGCATAATATTGAAAAATAAGGCGATTATGCCATAACAGATTTTCTATTTTCAACTTTGATTAGTACTTGATAAAGATTTCACCAATAATGTGAACAATAATGGAAGAAATTCATTGCTAAGTGCGGCCTAAGCTTCTTAACCTACCTAGCCTTAAGTTTTCTTTAACCAGGCTTAAGTTTTTTTAATCTATGTCTGATTTCTTAAGCTAGGTTTGAATTTTTTAGACAAGGTTTTAGTTTTTTTCAAAAATATTGTTAAGATTTTAAGTTTAGGTCAGGTTTAATTGAGATTGAACGCATTTTTAAATGAATTTTACGAATTTAGATATGAGAAGACAGTTAAATTAATATGTATTGTGATCGTCTTTGGACATTAAAATTGGTAAAAATCATCAGAAAACGCATTTAGTTCTAATTCAACCGGTTTAAACGTTAAAAGTTTAACAGGGTGATTAAAAAAACTTAAGTCCGGCATAAGAAGAATAGTTTGGCTTTAAAATATTTGACCTAGCTTAAAAAACTTAAACCTAACTTAAAAAACTGGAGCCTAGTTTAAAGAAACAAGCAGTTTGAGAATTTAGGCCTAGTTAATAAAACTTTGGGCTTATTCATGGAGCTTAAACCTAGCTTAAAAAAATAGTCTAGCTAAAAAAAAGCTAGTGAAGTATTAGTGAAAACTTAAATAAATATTCCTAATATTTCAGAAGATCTGATCTAGTTAAATAGCTTGAATTTAGTTCTTTTTTAGGCTATTGTTTTTCAATATGAGCCGTTAAGAAGGTTAAGAAATCGATCGTAGACTATTTGTGGAAAATGAATAAGGCGGATTTTCGGTCGTTTTTGGTTGATTTTAGCACTTTTATAGTTGAATTGAGTACTTCTGAAGATTCAATTTAGTCCTTTTTTTAGGCATGCTATCAAATCTGAGCTGTTTTATGACTAAAAGCCGAATAACTTCTAGGTTTAAATTTGGAATATCTTGGCTAGATTTTAGCATGTTTACAGGCAAGTTTAAAGTTTAAATTAATCAAAGAAAACCGTTTTTTTCGGTTTAAATTTTTAAGATTTTGTGGTGAAAGTTCTATCACAAACTAAACGTTCAAGAAAAATTTCAAATATGATGATTTATTTGTCAAATATACAATTTAGCTATCTCTTCACAAAGTATACTCACGAATTTTCTCATTAAGTACAATACGGGGAGTCTATTATTGAACACTTGAGTGCTAAGTAATGATTGTTTGCAGTTCAATTACCATCCGCTGTACTTCTTGGACGCCACTTTTTTTTCTTTCTTTCCCTCTTCACAATGTAAAATGTGCAAAAAGAGCGAAGAAGAAAAAAAGATACAAATTCGCTGTTTTCGATGAAAGTAGGTGGATGGCCCAAATGTTTATTGCTGCGTGTTCCAGTACCATTAAAAAAAAATAGAGAAAAAGTAGAAAAAAAAAATAGCAAAATACTGTATTTAATTCTTAAGGAATTGAAGCAAAAATATTGCAATTAGAATTGATACGAAGGGGAGGAAGATTCAATATAATATTGAATATAAGGTTAGTTAAGAATATAAAATGAGATGCTTCGTCTTTGCTACTTGACTTGAGCTACACTACTTCATAATTAAGTCAGCGCATTTTCATGTATTGTTCTTAACTGTTGCTTCTGATGCAGAGAAAATTGCAATTTCTACACAAAGTGATTTCTTCCGTTTGGCAGAAGAAGGAGAGATGAGAATAAGATGCGAAAAATGAGGGTGAATGAATGGCGAGAATGGATATTAATCGCATGGCGGGCGGAATGATGTGTGTTTGTGTGTATGGATCTTACTACGAGATGGTGATACAATTGCGGGAGTAATGTAGAAAATTGTGTGCAGAATACGAGGAGTGTGACTGAGGTATCCTGGATGTGAGTTTTTATTGGGAAAATGTTGGTTGAATAAGGTCGAAGCGTGTATGAATGTTTGCAGACTTTTCCCTATAAATTCAATGAGTCATCCACGAGCCAATACGCATGGGCGATAAACACTGTCGGCATGCGAAAATAGCCAAATGATATGGAAACTGATTTCTTTTTAATCTCTCTCTCCTACACCTACAATTCATTGATATAAATAAATATTAAAAAAAATAAAACTTAAAAGAGCAAGAAATGCACGAGATTTACAAAAGAATTGGAATTTTTCCATCAACTGCTTATCGACCATTATTTTGAGGAGATGAAGTGGAAAGCGTGTGGATTTTAATCGCTTTTCTTCTTTTCTCATCTCTCTTTCTCGTTCTTTATGTATTTTCAGGATCAGTACGACAACTTGGCTCTGCATACGCAGAAAGGAATCGATTTCCTGGATAAATACGGCAGTTTTGTACGAGACAGATGTGCCATTGAATTGGAATATGCATCAAAATTGAGGTAATGTTTACGTTTTTTTTTCATGCCGTTTTATTTCACCCCTCCCCTCCCCCCCCCTTTCGCGTCGTCTTACAAACCACATCGACGGAAAGACAGTGAAAAACACGTTCTAAAAAATCGTGTGACTTTGTAATGAGATACATTTTGAAATATAAGAAACACCAGAGGAAGACAATGGAATGGCGATTAAAAGTGGATGTAAATGCTGGATGTATCAGCAGTTGTGAAGAAACTTTAGTTTGCGGACGATAGAAGGGAAAAATTTGGTAGGATTGTGGCTTTAATGATTGTGACATAGTTGATTATCTCGTAATGGTTGGAAAAGTTGTTAAAGAAAATCCTGGGTAATTATTTAGCTTGTCTCGATGGACCTGTTGATTTATTAAAGAAAAGTAAATTGCCAATGCTTCCTCTGAATGAATTGCTTAAGTAGTTGGTAAGGTCGTACTTGTTGGAATTTTTAATTTTAATATTTGAATTTTGGAAGCTGTGTGGGTCGTAATAAGATTTTATATAGCCAAGGAGAATGCATAGAAAGGCAGTTCAGATTGACGTTTAAGATGTCAAGAAATATATTTCTAGATAAAATTTTACATTTTTTTTGATAAAAATTGAAAGAATAAAAAAAATACATCAAACGTTTGATCGAATGTCAAGCAATGAAAAGGAACGTTAAATGTCAGAATATACATGTCAAATCTTAGGAATGTTGACGTTTTAAATAAATGTCAGATGTTAAAAAAGAAACGTCGAACATTGCACAAAAAAACGTCAAACTTTCGATACGAACACCTAATATTTGGAAAGAAACTTCAATCGTTAGCAAAAAAAAAGTCAAATGTTAGTAAATTAATGTAAAAATTTTAGAAATATTTACGTTAAAAATAAACGTCTAGAAATACATTTCTAGATTAAATTTTTCATTTTTTCTAATAAAAAAATGAGATAAATATAAAAATACATGAAACATTTGAAACGAATATCAAACATTGAAAGGAACGTTAAATGCGTCAGAAGATAAATGTCAAATCTTAGGAATGATGACGTTTGAAATAAATGTCAAACATTATAATAAACGTCAAATTTTCGATACAAACACCTAATATTTGGAAAGAAACTTCAAACGTTTGCAAGAAAAACGTCAAATGTTCATAAATAAATGTTAGAAAAAATGTCGAGTGTTGATATTTTTTTCTCAAAAGGTTCTTGAATTCTGGCTACGATTTTGCATTACAAAATTTAGAAACAAAGTGGCTCTAATCCTTGAATTCATAAGTTTGAAATAGGGGAATGTGGCCCAATTCGGATCTCTTAATGCGTTTTTCAATCTGCTATTACTTAAAACTGATAAAACTTTAAATGTAGAAAGTTATGGGAGTTAAAAGAGCATTAAATGGGCTTTAAAATGGTACCAAATTTAAGAATATTGCTTTTTATATTATACAATTTTTTTGCTCATTCTGCGCGGACCTTTGGAGGTCGGAATTGGGCCACGTTCCCCAACATATTAAAAATTTCTTTATATAAATAAAGGTTTTCAAAAAACAAAATTTATTTGAAACGAATATTTTAAACAAATTTTAGTTAAAAAGTTTAATAAAAGTAAAACAAAATTTGATTATGTAAATGTAAGCAGGTTGATCTATTGGAATTCAAAATCAATCAAATATGCTTTATGTACATTTCTCATTACTTTCATGGTCAGAAGACAATTAATGTTCTTAAAATTCTTGGCAAATTCGTTACAATCATTCAAACAGCCCACGAATGCCATTGAAAATAATGCTAAAATGGCCCTCACATAGCGCGTATAAATGTAGGTAGTACATCGTACGTAATATTAGAGGTTCCGCACCTCTGTCTGTGGTGCATGAATGAAGAGTGAAATGTTTGTAAGTTTAACTTGCGGAATACAAGAAGTCTAGTCTTTGGGATGGTTGTAAAAGAGGAAAAAATGTGTGTGTGTATTATGAATTGTGAAAAAGAAATTTACCGCATGTAAAATGATAAATTAACAAAATTGCTTTCATTATATTGCAGGCGACTCGTGAAGAATTATCAACCAAAAAAGAAAGAAGAGGAAGACTATGAGTAAGTAATTTCTTCGTTTTTTTTTCATGTTTCTTCACTTAAACTGTCCCACTTGTCTTGGAAAAAATTTTATCATTTTTTTTCCATTTATTCATTCTACATGGATGCTTTTTTTGTTTTTTTTTTTTAAAGAAATATTGAAGAGAAAGAAATGAAAAAAAAAGTCAATCATAACGCGTCCAGTTATTAAAGTTGGTATACCACAACGCGGATGGGTCAGGCTAAGCGTTGTAATTTAATTTGTGAGCAGAATTAGTAGGCAAAGTTGATTTTTTTATGATATTCATCAATATGAAAGATAAAAATGCTAAGTTCTATAAGACCTACAGAAATTTCTTGACTAGTTTTGGAAAGGTATTAAAATAGGCTATAAATTGACATAAATTTCAATAATTTTCATGGTCACCTCTAGAACACAAAATGGCGGATTTTTGTTTTACCAAAACAGTTTTTGGCATTTTTTGACCTCAAGGAATGGTTCTAAAGGTTTTTAATGTTCTAGATAGTTGTAGAGTTTTGCAAAACCTTTAATTTGATACCAAATTGAGCAAAATCGGACAATCCGTTCAAGAGATATGACTCTTAGAACTTTTCAAATTCAAGAATTTTTCAAATGGTCATATCTTCTAAACGGCGACATAGATTTTCTTCATTTTCGGACTGATGAAAGATATTGAGTCAGGCGACAACATATCAAAATTTAAAGGAAATCTATAACAGATGTTCGGAGATATAGCCCCTTAAAGTTAGGCAATTTTTGTTTTTGATTTTAGCGCCTCTTGTGGCCATTTTAGGAACTTGGAATGTTCTAGAGAGTTGTAGGGCTTCTTGAAACCTTTCATTTGAGCCTGAGTTGGTCAAAATCGGTCAAGCCGTTCTCGAGTTATATCGAAAAAACACTTTTTGCTTTAGGCCGCCATATTTGCTAAACGGCTTGACCGATTTTGAAGTATGAATTGTTGATGAAAACGTCTCACTGAGCTCTACAACATACTAAAATTTCAGACCTCTAGCTATAAGGGAAGTGGTTGACAGTATTCCAAAATGGCGGACGGCGGCCATCTTAGATTTTGAAAATGCAAAAATATGAAAATTTACACCCACATTTCTATAGAAAACTTCAAACCGGAAGTCTCTATCTATTACCGTTCTCGAGCTATAAGGCAAAATGGGGACCAACGGCAGGCCGGCCGGATCAAAAATTTTCCACCACCATTTTTAGAATGTGGGTTGTCTAAAACGTGCTCATACCAAGTTTGAGCCCGATCTGAGGTGGTCGGTTTTTCCGACGATTACAATACTTGGTATGCCACGATTGTGGTATACCAACTAATAATACATAGAAGAGGAGATTATGAAATCATGAAGGCACTTCATGTTTGTGCTTTTATTTTGGCTAATTTGCTCAGTCTTGATATGATGTGTGGGAATTCTTTTTTTCTTGACTACACATTTTTTTGGGAGAAAAAATGAAAATCACGTACATTTTGGGAGAGCGAGAGATGAAAAAAAAATGATTAATTTACGCCAAAAATTACGGGAAAATGCAAATTTTATTTTTTCTCTTTTATTGAAATAGTTTAAGAGAAATGAAAATCACCGTTGCGTCTCTTTTAAAGTCACTCACATTTTTCGTTGTTGTTGTTGACTGTGTGCTTTACTCTTCACTTTTTTTTTAACACGTGAAGACACTTTGAGGGAATTTACAATCTTTTGTGGATTTTATTTTGGTAATGGGGAAGTGAAGAAGGTGTCAGGATGAGCTTAATGTATTACAGATAAACTTTTATTTTTTGCTCAGCGAAAAGGTGGAATAAACATTCCATCAAAAAGTTTTCAGGCGAGCAAAATTTGGGGATTTTTAAGGTGAAATTCAATTAATGCAAGAAGTCGAAAAAAAACCTCGATGGAAAATCGTCAAAAAGATTTTCTATCATTAATTGAAAGCAGACGGTAAAGCAGATACAGTTTCATTTAAAAATGCAAAAAGTGATGTCACAATTATGTTTTTTCTATGTTTCAATGCATGAAACATCAAAATACGTCCACGTGAAACATTGAAACATTGAAACATCACGATAATTATTCTATTGTTCTCAAAGAAAATTTCTTGGGCAAAATATGTTTTGCCACTTCTGCGTGAATTTTATGCATTCATAACTTTAAAAAAAATTGCAATGAAATGATTTAAAAATTGGAACAATAAAATATTTAATGTTTGGATCTACGTACGATTTAAAGAATTTAAAAGGGTTGAAAGAAACTTCATATTTTCCATTAAGTATTAAAACTGAGAAAAGGCAGCAATGATTTCCTCAAAAATGTAGACAATGACGTATTTAACCCTTTAAGGTTTTTTGGGTCATACGCTGACCCAAACGTGAAACATTTTATTTTTTCAATTATTTATGAATGTAATTGTTTTTCCATGTTACAAATGCATCAAATTCACACATAAGGGGTCAAAGAAGACGTTCTGAGTGAGAAAAGTCCTCTAAAAAACTTCATAGAATAAAAATCGCAATAAAAGAGCTCATGTTTCAATGTTTTTATGTTTCACGTTGGACGTTAAAGGGTTAAATATTGGAACAATAAAATATTTCACGTTTGATTCTCCGTATGAACCAAAGAACTTGAAAAGGTTGAAAGAAACTTTATATTTTCTATGAGAAAAAGCAGCAGAGATTTCCTCCCAAATACAGACAATGACGTATTAAATATGTTTGTTTTGTTCTTTTCAATGCTTGAAACATCGGTGCTGATGATTCATTGATGGTGTTTTAACAAAATACTTTCGAAAGAGTATCTACAAGAAAATCATTTCAAGATAAAAAATTAAAAAAAAAGTTCTTTTAAAAACTCACCGACGAAACATCCGCGCGAATGTTTCATGCATTTGAAAAAAAAATGAAATGCCGTCATTTTTGACTTTTGACGTCATTCTTTACATTTTTTGTGAAAATCTTTGTCGGCCTTTCCTGCTCTCAGTTGAAAATTCGAAGTTTATTTGGAGATTTCTTATTTTATTTCATCGACTATATTACGTTTTTTCTCCGATGTCTCCTCAAAGAGAGATTTTTTCATAGAGAAACGGATAATCTCCTTTTGATTTTCTTCATATGTTTATTTGCAAAAATGGTTGTCAATTCATTAAATCAATTAAAATGCATTACAAGTGCAGAATTTTGAATTTTATTCTCCACCTACGACTCATAAAAGTTTCCTTTCTTCAATGTTTTTCAATTTACTCTATATGAGCACATAATTTTAGCTTTCTCAGCTGCCTTTATCAACAAAAGGGAAATGACTAAATAATATCTCATTGCTAAAAGATATTTTTATTCTCGTGAAAGATTTAAAGAAGAGAAGAAAAAGTCTCAAATGGTAGAGTTTGTTGGAATATTCTCCTGATGACTCTCACTTTAATATTCGTTTTTTTTTTCTGCAACAATATATTCGTCATCAATTTTTAGTCATTTACTTGTATTTCCTGCGAATTAAGAGGCGCACATGGAGATTGAGAATTACAAATTGCTTAATATGACAATGTATTATCTCGTCATGTTTTATTCTGTTGTGCTTATACAGCAAAGAAGATAATTTAATGTAGGTACTACTTTTATATATATTTTATTTTTAACTTCACATTATCCACCACAACATTAAAATGCTTCCTCGTCGATTTATCTTGTTTTTACCCAAGTCAAGTACCCCCTTCTTTCTCTTCAATTTTCTCAATGTGCGTGATGTACAACATGTTTGCATGATGTGGAGGTTTTTTTTTCGCCAAATGTAGTTGAAAAATTATTATTTTTTATTGTAAAATAATACATAAAATATAGTAAACAATTCTCCACCAAACTTTATTTTTTCTTCTTCTTCCACGTTTGTTGTAAACTCTTCCATTGACGGTGTAATGTGCACAGATACACGTCATGGCAGGCATTTAGGAATGTGTTGAAAGAAATTGGTGATTTGGCGGGACAGAGAGAAATTGTGGCGGAGACATTGCAGGCAAAAGTAATTCATGGCATCTCGTTGTTGTCCAAGAATTTGCGCGATGATCGCAAAAAGTGTCTCACAGAAGGTGCTACGCTCACGCATACGTTAGCAACGCAAATTGCCGCATTGGAACGGGCAAAGAGGAATTACGATAAATCCTATAGAGATGCTGAGAAGTCCATTGAGAACTATCAGAAGGCCGATGCAGATCTCAATTTGAGTCGTGCCGAAGTGAGTTTCTTGCTCTTTCTCTGTCTTTGGTTGTTGTTAGAAGGAAGAAGAACTAATGTAAAAATGTTTCTTTATTGGAAAATTCTATATTTAGGTGGAAAAACATAAACACAACATGACCATGAAATGCCAACAGTCGGATGATTCGAAAAATGAGTACGCCAATCAATTGCAGAAGAGCAATAATTTACAACGGACACACTATGAGACATCGCTACCAGAAGTAAGTTTATTTCTGTGAAAATTCTTCAAGTATTCCCCACCCCACCTTAAAATTGCAAGAAAAACAATCACAAAATGATGTAATTTTTTATTAAAAAATACAATAGGTATTCAATCGGCTGCAGGAGATTGATGAGAAGAGGACAAAGGGTATTAAGGAGTTCATTAAGAGCGCCGCAGATGCCGAATCATCCGTTGCCCCAATTATTGCCCGGTGTTTAGAAGGTATTGTAAAGGCGTCGGAGTCAATTGATGAGAAGGAGGATTCATTAAAAGTGATAGAAAGGTAAATTTATTTATTTTTTTACTTATTTTTTTTTTTAAGCATAAATCAAAGAATATTATGCATAATACTTGGCGTTAGCCCCCTGCATGTAACCGAATTTCATTTTTAAAGACAATCATAATGCGTCATGTTGTTAGAATTGGTGTCCCACAAATTATTCGTTGTAATTTGATTTGTTAGCATTGGGTCATACGCCGACCCAAAAACTCGATATTGAAAATGTTTCATTTTATATAGTTATTTTATGAATATTAAGTCCAAATTAGCCAAATTAGTACAAGACTATGTTTTTACAATCCATGATCATTTTATGACCACAAAAGGACATCCCCAAGGACTCATAGGATCAAGAAGGACGAAAAATCGTAAATTTTTGAGTTGATTTCGTATTTGTACTCAAATGAATCCATAAAAATTATTTTTAGTTCAATCAGCTCGCTATATTGATAGCAGACCTGAAAGAGTTAAAATAAAAATCCATCAATTTTGTGGATAAAAAATTGTTGTATCTCCGGTTTCTACAGACCTACATTAAGTGATTGACTTGTTATGGAAAGATCTTAAAATAAACTGCAATTTAACATATAATTCGGTAATTTTCTTGGTCATTTCTAGAATACAAAATGGCGATTTTCAGTTTTACATAAAAAAAAGTATTTATCATTTTTTTTTTGTCCTCAAAGAATGGTTCTAGAGGTTCCTGATGTTTTAGGAAATTGTAAAACTCTGTAAAACCTTTAATTTGATGCCAATTTGAGTAAAATCCGTAAAATCGTATCAAGTAGATCAGGAGATATGGCTCTTAGAACTTTTAAAAATTTTGAATGGCTATATATTCTAAACGGCGATATAGATTCTTCTTGTATTTATAGATTGGTAAAAGATATTAAGTCCAGGTATAACATATCCAAATTTAAAGAAAATTCAAAATAAATTGTCTGAGTTATTGCCCCTTGAAATTGGGCAATTTTTGTTTTTGATTTCAGCGTCTCTTGCGGTCATCTTTGGAACGTACAATGTTCTAGATATTTGTAGGGCTTCAATTTGATCAAAATCATATGAGCCCTTGCCGAGTTATATCGAAAAACTTTTTTTTTGCTTTAGACAGTCCTTTTAGCTAAACGGCTTGACCGATTTCTATGAATGAGTTATCGATAAAAACGTCTCAATGAGCTGTACAAAACATTAAAATATCAAACCTCTATCTATAAGGAAAATACTTAACAGTATTCCAAAATGGCTGATAGCGGCCATCTTGGTTTTTAAAATGTCAATGTAAACCACGAAGTGGTATACTAACTAATAAACCAACTAACTTTAAATAACATTTTCGTAAATTTCTCAGTGTTTTTTCCGTGAAATAACCATACTTTTCTTGAACCTTTAACAATGCCCCACAATAATGTAAAAATTGATACTTTGTTTACATGCAGGGGGCTAAACCCATATAGGGTGCATAAGACTCTTTAAAAATCCTTGGATTTGTTGACAATAAATTTTATTGATTTGTACCTTTTTTTTTTATTGTGTTGAAATAGATATAAATCCGGATTCACACCACCAGCAGACATTCCATTTGAAGATTTATCGAAAGTCGATGCCGAATCGTCGAATTACTCCTCACAAAATAATTTAGGAATAAACAATATGACACAAAAAGGAACAATGGGTGCTAATAAGTTAAAGAAGCGTGTCGGGATATTTGGAATTTTCGGTAGTAACAAGGTATGTTGCTTTCAATCATTCTCATGAGTCTTTATATCTGTTTACCATTTAGTCATCTCATCAAATTCATTAATAATCATTTTTTTTTCTTTTCAATTCAATAATAGATTTTTTTTTACAAAGATTTTTCTTTTGAGCAAATTAGCGTTTATATTAGAATTTATTTAGCAAAATATTTACAATGCAAAATATTTGTTTTTTTTTACATTTTGTGTTTTCTAAATTCCCTATTATTTCTATTTTCTCTGCGCAAATATTTCTGTGTCTGGTGATGGGGAATAAAAAAAAACTAAAAATGTTTTTTGCTCACAAAAAAAAATAAATCAAATACTTGTAAGTATGACTTTCAAGAGTTTAAACATTTTGAACAAAAAAAAAAGAAAGATTAAATCACTGCAATGTGGCTTATAGAGTTTGACTCTTTATGTAAATGTTTTAATAACTCTAAATTGGTGAATTATTCATCATTTGTGTTGTTTTTTTTTCTGCTTCTTTTTTTCTGCCGCAAAATCACGTACAAGTACAACACTAAATATGAGATAATTAATGTGTTTATTCTTTTCTTACCATTATGCTTTCATGCTGCAAATAAAAACTAATCCCATTCCCCATTTATTATGTAAATAATAAATCATCGAATGTCGATTTATATCCCCTGTGCGATGCAACAACATAATCTTATTATAAAATACCTACAAAAAATCAACCCGTAAAATACTAAACAAAAAAAAACTCAATCCACTATTAAAATGACTCAATACCTGGCAGAAGTTACTTGAGGCCTGCATTACGGTGAAGGTACGGCTTTAAACAGCAACAAAAAATCCATCCAATTTTTTTTGTTTTGTGGTTTTCCCTTTTTTTGGAGTGAAATTTTTCAAGCTTATTTTTTTTTAATTCCTCTGCATAGGCTAAAAAACTCGTCGAGAATATAATTTTGCAGCTTATTTTTTTATGGAGATGTTCATTTGAATTTTCACGACGTTTCTTGCAAAATAATTATACATTTTTCTTGCATTTTTCATTCAAGTCATCATTTATTCTCTTTCACTATTTTAAATGAGTGTGTGCTTCTATTGTTGGGGGTACAGTGGTACAGGGTGGTGTCATTGAATTGGCAATTTTTCCTTAAAGATTTTTTTTTGAAAAAGAAAACTTTTTTTTTATAAAATCGTGCAAAAAATTTTAATAAAAGGACAAAAAGCAGAAATGAGCTTTTCGTAACTTCGAATAGTTGAGATAAAATCGAAATATCGAAAAAGAAGTGCTGTTTTTAAAGTTCTTCGATTATTCGAATCTAATTCAAAGGTTCTAATATTTTTTTTAAGTATTTAAAGCTTCGAAGCTTTTTTTAAAAATTCTCCAATTAATTGTAAGTATTCGAAACGGTTTGTAGGTTGGAGAATAATTTTCATAAAAAACATGAAGATTCTATAATCCGCTTCGAATATTAAAAAAAAATTATTTGAAACTTCGATCTTAATTCGAAAAATCGAAGCGATGAGCAAAGGCGAAAAAGAACTGCTGTTTTTAAAGTTCTTCAATTATTCGAATCTAATTCGAAGGTTCTAATAATTTTCTAAGTATTTAAAGCTTCGAAGCTTTTTTTTTTTAAATACTTCAATTATTTGTAAGTATTCGAAGCGGGTTGTAAGTTGGAGGATAATTTTTATAAAAAAACATGAAGATTCTATAATCCGTTTCGTATACTTATAGTGCAATGATTCGAATATTAAAAAAAAAACTTCGAATAACTTGAAAAAATTATTTGAAACTTCGAGTTTAATTCGAAAAATGGTTTATAAACTGCTTCGTTTATAAAACCTTCGATCTTCGATGTTCCGATTGAAAGTTCATGCCCTAAAAAAGGATGTTGGTTTGTAAATGTGATAGTGTTATAACCTAATTTGCGTAAACGATCAAGGACACGCGTAATCTTATAGAAAATCAAAAAGAAAAAAGAAATCGCTGAACAGACTCTAAATCTTCCACTGATGTCCTGTGGAAATGCTTGGGAAAAATTTGTAATGAAAACACAAACAATGACGTCACAATTGAGTAATTTTTCGTCTTTAAATTCATGAAATATTCCCACAAATATTTCATCCGTAAGTTTTTGAAATATTTAGTTTCCATAATTATTCATTTTCTGATTATAATCGTGATTACGTAATATTTTCCGTCCTGAAATGAAATTTCTGATTATTAATCCTAGTTTTGGTCGAAATTGAAATGTTTCAAAGATACATTAATAAAACACGCAATTGAAACATCAGGGAGAATGTTTCATTTGTAGAAGTTTATGTAGGATTCGGAACAAAAGTCTAAAATAAAATAAATCCGCGATGTTTTGTTGCTAGTTGCAATGTTTAGGTAATTTTATTACCATCCTCAGGCTTCATGTATTGAGGTTTCGGGTTAAATGCTTATTCAAATGTCAAACATTTCATTTACTCGAATTTAAATAAATATTAATTATTTTTATAAATTGAAATTTCGTAAAGCTTCCGGAGAGGTCAAAAAAATAGTTTTGACAAAGAAATACACAATGGTGACGTCATTGTTTACATTTTCTAGGAAAATCTTTGTGAAGATCAAAGAAGTCAAAACTTCTTAAAAACGTTTTAATGACATTCAAATAATTTTCTCCCGTAAATTCAAATCATCAAGCAATATTAGACGTATTTAATCAATTCCTATTTAAGTTGTAAAGTTTTTTATTTTTGTTCGGCCTGTTCAATTGATACACCCTGTAAAGTTTAAACGAAGGAGCTTTGTAAGCAATTCAGAGAGTATTTTGCATTGATGAAGCGCATGTGACTTGCTTTGGTAAATAAAATTTTCTAATTTGAAATGAAATATTTAGGATTTTTGCTTATTTGAATTTATTTTTATATCGTACATTTCGTTGGTCATGCATTCAAAAAAAAAAACTCATCAAATTCACGTTGAAAGTGAATTCTTTTAGTGGTGTGTTGTGGAGGTAAAAAGAAAAGAAAGAAGAATGGATTTAATGTTTGTTTAATTTCTTTTTTTGTATTGCAGAATACTCTATCGACGGACGGTATGAAGGAAGACTTTAGTGATTTGCCACCGAATCAGCGGCGCAAGAAGTTGATGGCGAAAATTCAGGAGATACAGCAGAAGATAACACAAGAAACGGCGGCATATGATGGGCTCGTGAAGATGAAAGGTGTCTATGAGGCCAACACAATGCTGGGTGATCCAACGACAGTGGATGCCCAGTTGAATGAGTCCGGAAGTCGACTGGAGAAACTCAAGAGTGAATTGAAGAAGTTCAAAATGTACTTGGACGCGGCAAATAATGCGCAAATGATGCAACATAGTCCACAGACACACAGAAATATGTACAATGGGCAGAGATCTTCACGGTGAGTTGTATTACTTGTGTGCAGAAATATTTATTATTATTATTATTATTATTTGTGGCAGTTTTGTTTCAACAAAAAAGCTAAAAAAAAAAAATGAGAAAGAAAATTCTATGTCATGGAGTCTTCTCTTTCCAAGTGCATCCGATGGGTTATATATTTGCATAAAAAATTCAATAGAATTTCATGGGAAACAGACATTTTGGAATTTTTCCCGAGAGAATGAAGATTTTTTTTTAATACTTCTTGCACTATTCATAATATCATCGCACACACCACACCTTTAGGAGAGACTTTCACAATTTTTATCGCGTTGATTGAGAAAAGAGGGCTCGAACCGATAACAAACGTTCTACAAATATTTCTTTATATTCATGCCACATTCCTATGCGGCAACGGGATGTGCTTTAACTCATGACTGTTGTCAGTGAGTGAGTGAAGAAGATAAAGATGACGGGATATTAGCACCAAAATATTCTGCTGTGAAGAGTCTCTTATTTCGTTTTATTTTTATCTTAATTTGACCAAAAAATTATCACGTGGAAAATTCTTTACAGATAATATACATATTGTACATGATATTTGCACAGAAAATTTACATATTTTAACTTTCTTTCTCCCACCCTCTAACAATCTACATAACTCAAAAATTAATTACACTAACATAATAATTTTGGAATTACTAAATTGAGCTTTTTTTCATTTTTTTTTATTAAAAACTCTTTTGTGAATCTAAGTTAATTGCAATTTGCATTTTTTGAGTTTAAAATCTAAAAGATAATTTTCAAGTTTGCATACTTTTAGGCGTATTTTGATAGTAAAATAAAACAGTTTCTAATGAAAAATATTTTAATAGATTTTTTTAAAGTATTTTTTCCTCCCATTTTCAATGAGTAATAATTATTTTAATAGATTCAGTTAAGATTATTTTTTATTTTGCAAAAAAACGGATACATTGTCCTGATCTAACTAGTAATGTATCTAGGTTTTACCCGAATGTTAAACGAAAATAGGAAGGGAAACAAATAATCTCTACGTAGATTGACTGTTAAATCCGACCGAACTGAAGGAAAGAAATCATTTTTTCACGTCTATTTTACATCTTATCGGTTTCTAGGTAAATTCTAAAATCGGTAGAACCGTTTAGCTAATATGAAAATGGTTAAACCGATTTTGACCTAATTGAGCTTAAATGAAAGCTTTTAAGAATCTTTATAGTTCTCTAGAACATCGAAAGTTCTAAAAATAGCTGTGGAAAGGTCTGAAATTAAAAACGATTTTTATTAGTTTTTAATTAACATCTCGAAAACGCTATAATAGATTTTCTTCAAATTATTGATTTTTTTTTGGCTGATTATAATGTATTTCAAGGAAAATAAAATTAAGAAAATCGTTGGATCCGTTTCAAAGATATAGTTCTCTAAACTTGATATGTCATATTCCGATTTTGACAAGGTGCGAGTGAAAATTCTAACAGAATTGCGTTTTTTTAAGTACCTAAAGCTTTTGTTAGACACGTTAGACAAAACAAGTCCGATTTTGATCAAATCAAAAGAAAGTTTTTGTGAAGCTCTTCAAATGCTTAGAATATTTTAATTTCTAAAAATGACCGCGAGATACGTTAACATCAAAAACAAAATTCTGGAAAACTTCTAACTCGAATTTCTAGAGGTTGAATGTAGTCTATTGATGTTTAGATTCTGATGGAATCCCTTTAGGTCATTTTTAGGGAAGGTTTGAATTGTAGATCCTTATTCAATTGATAGTCATAGAGGATAAGTCAATTTGTCTTCTAAGAAGTTTTAATTTATTCTGAAGATGCAAAGCCCTAGAAAAAAATTTTTAAAGACCGATTTTAGTTTTTTTTCTCAATTTATTTGAATGTTTTGAATACTGAAGAATTATTCTTTAGTTTCGAAGTCTTTGAACTTTAATGTTTAATTTTTCTTGGAGACTTTAATAGTTCAGAATTCAAGATCTTTCAGAAAAAGAATTTAATATATTTCTTTCGTCAAGAGGATTTACAGAAAGGATATTTATTTACCTATAAATTTAGAAGAGAATTAAAAAAAAATTATCAAAACATCCTTAAATTTCGCAAATTACTCAAAAATATAAATTTTTCCTAAATTATAAAAAGTTTCTTTTCGTATTAACTAAAAGACTTATTAAGTATGCATAAAGTGTCTGTATTATGAGTTATTAAAATCTACATACTTGGTGGTTTTTGTTGAGAAATTCAGCAAAATCTTTTCAATCAAATGAGCAGAAAGTGCAAGTTGCTTGTGCACATTTAATTGAGGTTCAAGCAGTGCGACATGAGTCTTGTTTTTTTATTCAATTTGTTGTGGGAAAAAAATGTCGCATAAATGTGTGTTCTGAAATTGAATTAGCACATTAACTCGGACGCATGTATGTAGACATGTGCCTGGGTTATTTCAATGTCATTTCGTAATACAATCATTAGATTTTTGTTGTCTGTACAAAATGACTTTTATATGTATTATGTTATATCCCTCCTCTCTTCCTCTCTGTGAATATTTCTATTTCTTTTTCCCAACACTATTTTGGTTTTTCGTGAATTTTTCTTTTTGAAAAAGAATATTTCTTATAAGGAAAAAAACTGAGTCTATGTATATAAATTTTAATTTTCTTATAAAAGTTGAGAAAGAAAATTGTTTTTTTGTTATTACATTTTTGTAGGCATTCCAATGGTAGCGGGGAGAATGAAGATGGAGAAGATAATCCAGACGATGCGGGAAGCTTAAGCAGGTCAGCATCTGAGGGTAGTGTGGCACAGGCGCAAAATGGGCTTAACATTAATAATAATGGGTATAATTGGTTCCTTATTTTATTTTATTCATACAAATCATAAAAAAACAAAAAATATGTTCACTGATGCATGTTTTCACTTCATATCACGTTTTTCATCAATCTTATAGATTAATTTGTGTTTTCTTTCCCTTTCATATTTTCCCTTCTAACTCTTTTATTTATTATTCATTTATTTATTTATTTTTTATTTCTTATTTTCTTTTCGCACACTGCAAGTGCTCAAGAATGCTTCTCTGCTGTTTTTTGTTTTGTTTTATTATTTTCTTTCTCTCCTTCTCTGTGTACAACCTTTTTATTTATAATTCTCTAAAATGTTCTAAAACTCTCCCTGTATTTATGTATGTATATTTTTTTTATTTGTTATTGCCTCAACTTTGTTTTGTCTGAGAAAAGATGTTTTTTTTTAGCAATGAGTGTGTGTGTGTGCAAAAAGAAATTATTTAACAAATTCTTATGAGATTGATTGATGAGAATTAATAGGGATTGTTTTGTGTCTCATTTAATTAGCAGTTCAGCGAGTCCGGAAAGTGGTTTGGGCACATCACACACTTCCCTTCCGGGCTCAGGGCACGGAAGTGCGAATGATAACAACCACCCAGAAGATATGTACTATGAAGCTGAACTTTTACAGCCTCTGGGAACATGCAAAGCACTCTATCCATTTGATGGTGAGTTATTCTACATTATTTTTTAAAAGAGAATAATAAATATTTCCAGGGACGTAGTTGGGAATTTTTTCTAAAGGGGACTGTGTTTTGAAAACAATTTTTTAAAAAACATTAAAAATATAAATGAAGATTTAACGGATTTTGCATTTGAATTTGCAGTTTTTGATGATTTTTTAATGAAATTCTAACGTTTTGATGTTTTTTATAAAGTTTGACATGTATTTAAAAACGTTTAAAATGCCTTTTATATCATTTGATGTATTTTTTTGAAGAATGTTAAATGTTAAAAGAAAACGTTAAACTTTTCAAAATACATGTCAAACGTTAAAAAAAAACGTCTAATGTTATAATAAAAACATATCAATGCATTAAATATTTAAAAAAATAAATAAATAATGAAAAACTCTAGAAATTAAAAAAAAAATTAGAAGATACATCAAACGTTTTAGGATATGTCAAATGTTTAAGGAAAATGTCAAACGTTCTAAAAAAATTAAAAAATGCCAGGGATACGTCAAACGTTTTTAAATTAATGTCAAACAATGAAAAATAAATATCAAATCATACAAAAGGGTCATCAAACGTTAGAAAATAAACTTCAAATTTCTTTTGAAATTAATTTTCCATTTTTTTGACATTTTTTGTTGACAATTGACGATTTTTAACGTTTGACGTCACTTTTGAGAGGTTTGATATTATTATTTCATTGTTTGACGTTTATTTAATATTGGGTTGTATTCTGCGACAAATAAATCATTGAAATCTTTGAAATTTTAAAGATATTAAAAATAGGACTGGTTGTTTGACATATTTTAACGTTTGACGTTCTTTTTTTGTTATGTTTGACATTTCTCTTTTATTGTTTGACGTTTCTTGTTTTAATGTTTGAAGTTTATGTAATTTTTTTAAGCTTTGAAATCATTTCTTTTGATTCCCAAAGAAAGAAAACCCAAAAATTCTTTGAACTTTGTGAGTTGTTTATATACCCCCAATCCCACTCTGTCTACTGCACTGATCAGTTTACAAAAGAAGGAAAATTTGTCTCATTTGAATGTCTTTAGATGAGGAAGAAAATACGAATTTTCTTTGCATTTTTTCAGCCACCAGTGAAGGAAGCATCCCAATGGCTGAAGGTGAAGAACTTCAAGTTATTGAATTGGATCAAGGAGACGGCTGGACAAGGTGAGAAAAAAAGCACTTGCTATTATTTCTTTCTTTATTCCTCTTGTAATAAAGCAGCATTGCCTTTTATTGTGAGCATTTTACTAAATAACAATTTGTTTGTTCTCCTCGTCACAGAGTTCGTCGCATGTGCGGCTCTAATGGATGGGAAGAAGGATTTGTACCCACGAGTTATATTGAGAGTACACTCTATGCATAGGAGGAACATACTGTGTAGTAAATTTTTTTAATAGGTAATGACTATATAATTAATTTCCATGCATTACTATGAGAAGAAATAGTCAAGAAAATTATTTTAAAAAAAGTGAAGAAAAAAAAACATTTTTAGCAAAATTTCCGCAAACACTCAAAGAAAAAAATTCTGAGTTCCACAGTGTGGTCAAAAAAAAAGTTAAAGAAAAGAAAATTAATAAAATGATATTTCGTAATTAATCTTAATATAATAAAAAGAGAAAAATGCAATTTAAATTTTTATTAAATGCGCAATATAATTTATCAAAAAACTTGCAAAATTGCAGCGCAGATATCAAATACACACACAGAAAAAAATAATCAATAGATTTAAATGAATTATTAAAAAAAAACTATTTATGAGTGTAAAAGGGAAACGAACTCACCAGAAAAAAATTAAACAAAACTTTTTACAAAATATTCTATTGACTGAATTATTTCTAATTAAACAAAAAAAAATGAGAGATACTAAACAAGAAATACTTTAAAAACATTTTTTTAGCTATAAATTGCTCATTTTCCTAAAAGAAAAAAGAATGCAAAATTTGTACATAAATACTGGTCCTATTTTTTTTAAACGTATAGACGATTAAATGAAATTTAAAATTAATAAAATGTGTAGAAGGTGAGAAAATGGTAAAACTTTGCAAAATATCTTTTTGTAGCGATTAAATTATAATAAAAAACAACTGATGATGAGAATTGAAGAAAAATCATTAATATATAAATATTAAAATGTAATCAGAAGAATCGTTTCAAATAAATTTCAATGCAGAGAGTATTAATAAAAATTGCTATATTAGTTCAGGTTTTTATTTTTCATTTAATCTAAGTTTGAAATCTCTTTGTAAATAAATCACACACATTTTTCTTTTAATTTTTATTAATATTAAGGAACGTATGAGAACAAAAAAAAAGAAATTACTAAAATGCTGTAAATATTTTTTCACGTGGCGATAAAAAGTATATAATAGTAATCTTTGCCGTAGATTAACAAAAAAAATAATGAAAAAAAATTAAAATGTAATAGTTGTTCTTCCTTTTTCCATTCTAAGTAACAAAATTCTTCGAATACATCTATAAATAGCTTCCTTATGCTCTTTCTCTCTCTCTCTGGAAAATAGAAATGATTGTATGTTACGCTAGTCCCGTATTTATGACAGAGCTTTTCCACTCTTGATTAATTTAATAATTTTCATTGCTTTTACACAAAATAAATCGCAACAAAGCGAGGCGGTGTATTTATAAATGAAAGAAAATGCTTACTGTTGACATTAATATATATTTTTTGCACTTTTGTCATTTCCATAAGTGAGCGACCTTCTACAAAAATCAAATCACTCACCTTATTTGAGAAAACATTTTTACTGTCTAATAATGTTCTTATTAATTGCAATTTTTCTGTATATTTAGGTAATTGCAGCAAAATAAAAAAAATCGCATTGTATTAAAAAATCGACGGAGATTTTTATTGGTGATTGTTTTGGTTTGGAAGCTTTTTGCGGCTTTCCTGGCGCTTTTTGCAGTGATTTGTTGGGACTTTTCCAGCTTCTGTGGCTCTTTCTTTGCCTCTTTTCGTTGTTTTATCTCGGGAAATATAAGAAAATAGGAAAATTTGCGAGAATTCATTTGAATTAGAAAGAAAATTCCATTTTCCTTTTTTTGTTTTCTTCTTTTAGCCATTTTCCCGCTTTTAGCTGAAACTCTTTCTTCTTTCAAGGATCCTTCAATGTTTTCCCAGCTATCGTGGTATCTTCTTTGTGTATTTTGAGTGTTTTTTCTCGGAAAATTTGGGAAAGATGTAAAAATCCAGGAAAACTCATTTCGGTCGAAGAGAAATTTTACTACAGGAAGCTAAAAGCGATTTTGCCGCTTGTTTTTTCTCTTCCTGCTCTTCAAAATCCTTTGCTTGGCTTTCCCAGCAACAGGACGTGAGTTTTCCTACTTTTCATGTTAATTTTCCAGTGTTTTTATATGGAGTTTTGAGTGTTATA
The DNA here is from genome assembly GCF_024334085.1 of Lutzomyia longipalpis. Taxonomy (NCBI): domain Eukaryota; kingdom Metazoa; phylum Arthropoda; class Insecta; order Diptera; family Psychodidae; genus Lutzomyia; species Lutzomyia longipalpis. The sequence goes on from NC_074709.1 coordinate 24,211,669, forward strand.
CGACAAAAGTAGCAACAAGTGACAAATTGTCTGTTATGTTGTTTTCAATTTTCTGCCATTTTTCGAAGTTTCATCTTTTGTTCGGAGAAATGTGACAAGAAACATACCAAAATGTCATGTTTGAATGAAACGATTTCTTTTTGACATCCATCGTTGCGCCTTGGCGGTTAGTGGCGCCTACACGCGGGTAACATTCGAGGAAGCTTGCAATGGCGTTTGTTGGTGTTGCGAGAAAATTGGTAAAATAAGTGGTGATTGCGTTATGGTTCGGTGAAAATTACTAAACTAATCAATAGTGTAATTAGTGTGTTTAGTGAAAATGTACAATTGCACCACAGATAGGGCGTCAGGAGATGGGAATTCACTATCGCCACCAACACAAATCGTCAAGAAAGAAGGTGAGTCACCTGTGTTGAGCACAAGAAACACATTGATGTTGTTTTTATTCCCAAAAATATTCATCCCTCAATACTTTTTTTTAAAATTATTATTAGTTTATTTACTAAAAGTCTAAAAAGTAGAGGAATGTATTGTGAGAGGAAAGGAGGATTTTGGGCAGCTCTTTGTCCAGTTGAAAGATTGAAATTTGAAAAATTGAAAAAGAAAGTTATATCAAATTGTTCAGGAGATGGAAGTTCTGTGTCCGGATCTGAAATTAATATCATTGCTATGAAGTGAATATTTAATATGTAATTAAAAACCCCAATCTTTTGAACTAGTAACACTTATTTGTAAAGAAGATGGAAGTCCCGAGTCTCAATGTTGATTTCCATATTTAATTCAGCATTGGGATGCAGAAGTGACCAAAATTCGCAATAATCTTCTCCAAGAAGGATAAGAATGGTTAGGAAACTATCTGTTTCTAAAAAGAAAGTGAAGAGATCTCAAAATTTGTTAAACTTTCCTCTCTTTAGAGAAATTTTTAAAAGAAAAACGTTTTTTTTTTGGACCTGGGAGTGGAGAAGTATCCTGGTCATACTTGGTTAGTTAACTGATCTGTGACATAATTTTCTGGAAGAATTATTACAATATGATTCTAATTGGAATAGAAGGATTGACGGATTCCACGTAAGATAGAAAGGATAGATTGAAATGAATATACAGGACTAACGAGAATTTTAAACTAGGGTATATATTGCAAGTAGGTACCTATATGAATTTTATCATCCATGCTCAATTGGTGAGATGGATTTATGATACCTTTCAAGGAAGTATTGATCCTTCATCATCTTAATTGTTTTATGGTGAATGGATGGGAAAGAGCTACAAAGGATGTTTGATAGATTTTCCAATTGGTAGTAAATGAGAGTTTTTGAAGTATTTATAATCGTAGAATATCTAATATTTATAGAAGTTTGGCTCATTATTTATTTTGAAAAAGTAACAGATACTTATAAGACTAACTTGTAACTAAATTGAGAATTGAGGTGATTATGCCGAAAGCTTCGGTAAAATTGTATTTTTGCATTTCGATTATCATAGTTCCTTAACGCCTTCTGAAACCACAGTGCAGTTCTCAGTCAGGCCAGTTAGAAAAATCTGTATTCCTACAGCCTAGGACACGACACTTAGCTCTAACCGTTGCACAAACTCTTTAGTTCTTAGGTTAGGCGTTAGGATAAATCAGACTAAAAGCTGAATATATGCTAGAAAGAAATAAAACAAATTAGAATTAAAAATTCTCTTAAAAAATATTTTAAATTTTTATATTTAAAATAAACAATAACTGCGAATAACTAACTGATGCCTAACTTCAAGCTTTTAAAATATTAACCTTTCTTGCTTAGATCCCTCAATGAACACTAAGATTAAAAGAAGACACATACAGCATAGAAAGCTCTGAAAAGAATTCCAAACATTCATTTAGCCTAATTAACTGATCCTTGGCTGATGCTCCTGGAAGACGAAATTGTCCTAATTTTCTCAAATCAATAGGAGGAGCTATTGAGATACGAATTAACAGAGATTAAATTCACAATTAGGAAGAGAACGAAATCAGATTGAAAATAAGGTCATGTAGAGAAGATAATATTTGGCAGTTTTTGTTCTTAAAAATTAGTTATTGGCGTTATTGGGTTCTATTCAGAGATCAAGAAATCTTTGAAATTTTAAATTTACAAATTTCAAAGGAATTCAAATTTCAAAATCTTTGAAATTTTAAATTTCAAAGATTTCAAGGAGTGGATTGTTTTTGAGTACTACCCATAATTAGAAATTTTGAATTCTTATTATTAAACATTTTTAAAACTTTTTCATTAATTCTAGCTATATTTTAAATTTATTTTTTATCTAATTTTTCTCCTAATTAGATAGAATAAAGATATATTAATTTAATAATATGTACTACATACATAATGTATATAACAATTATTCAGAAATAAATTTCACACATTTTTCGCGAATATCTTATCAGTTTAGTCGTGAAAAAAATGGGAATCTCTTTGTGTACGTACTCGGCGGTCGATAGCAATTTGGATGATTATTAAGCGTTTGCCTTTGTTTCTCTGTTTTGCTATTTAGTTTGCCTCCCAGTGCGACGTTGAGTCCCTCGAGAGCAATATTCCTCCTCCTCTGTGAAAATCCGAATTAAGGGGGGTCTGCTTTTTTGCCATTTTAGATAGATGATGGTGGTAGATGAAGAAAAAAAACACAGAGAGACGTCTTTTAGCAGCTTTAGGAGTGTCAACGATTAGGCTGTCTCTCTGTATCACTCGACACGCGGGGAAAATAGGTCATCGGCTTTTTGAGAAACCAACCAGGCTATTGCCAATTGGAGGAATTGTTGAGGGGCAAAAAAAAGAAGAAAATAGAGCGCGAAGGGAGACGAGGTTTTTGAGGAAGACATTAATTTAAGTTGCTTCAGGCAATAATTGCTGTACAAACAACAATTCCCCCAATTGTGCGAGAAATTCCACTTCCAAGTCATACTCACTGTGCCATTTTAGCTATGGGGTGATCGACCCTTTCTTTTTTTTCAATCCCGATCATGTGCATTTGGGCTTAAATCTCCCTCCGTTTTTTCTTCTCCCCGTAATGTATGGCTCGTGCACGCACATTAAAGCAAAATCCCTATGTACACAATTTACGGTGCATTTAAATATTTGCAGTGGGGTGTCGTCTACATAGGGGACGCGAAGGGTCCTTCAGTGGCCACCCCACTGATTGTACAAAAGCTGAGAATTGAAGAGCGCGTGTATATAGCAATTGGAGAATGTAGCATCTCTGCTAGGATGAATGCTGATGTTGGTGCGATGTTGCTCCTCAACATATCCTATGATGCTACTAGCAAGTAGTTGCTGGGTCAGCATCTTTCCCATCTTCGCCGCACCAACTTGGCTGTAAGAGTCTGGTGCGGTGTGTCGCCAAATGACACGCGAGGATGTGAGATGAAGTTTGAAAAGCGAAGGGGAAATTGTGCAGCACATAATTTGAAATGACACGTGCATGCAAATGAAATATTATTTTAAACTCTGCGCCATGTGAAGTAAAGCAAAAATTTTACATTGGAGATTTTCTCCTCATCTCATTTATAACCAGGCACACGGTATATAAGCTGGTACGCTCCTTGCTCCATCAAACACAATTTTCCACGTTTAAACACTATCATTTTGCCTACGTAATCCAATTTATTGCATTCACACCTCTCTCTCACCTTCTGCACGACATTCCTCACTATATATGCATTATTTTCAGCCCAATACCTGTCCCACCATTTGGAGCCAACACAGTCAAATAGTTTTTTTTTGTGTTACAGCCTAAAATGGGGATGGATTTGAGATTAAAATTGGTCATGCGAATTCACACACAATGTCAATTTGATTTGACAATATTGTGGCACAATTGATAATAAAAATTTACAATTTACCCATAAATAATATTCATTCATTCACCATTCCATTGGGGGAAAAAGGTGAACAAATTACGCCGCACATTTTTATTTATATTTGCGTTCTATTAACCTATGAGAATTATGTCAAATTTGATATTCTGCACGACAATAAAAAAAATTAGGGCATTAAAACATTTGTTTTTGTGTAAGGAAATAAACTTTAGGTACATTTGGTGGATATCTAGCTGTAAGCTTAATAATTCATCAATAATTTTTAAGGTTCTGCATATTTTCTTTTCCTTATAAACCATTCTTTATTTGATGTGAAAACGGTAAAGAAACACTGTTGTTTAGAGAGAGAAAATTCATTAAAAAAATTAGAAATTTAAAAACTCTTGTTCTTGGATACTTAACCCGAAACTTTTTATGTTATGACGACAGGTAAATGTTAGGCAATATATAGATTTTTTTAAAAGTTAAAAGAAATTCTAGATTTAAAAAAAAACAAAAAATTCAAATATGATAATTTAAAACCTTTCAAACGTTTAAAAATTTCGAACGACTAAATCGAAACGTCCTACTTAAACTAACGTTCTTAGAAAAAAGCGACAAGTTTTAGAAAGAAAAGAAATATAATAAACGTTAGTCAGATAAACTTCGATCGTTGAGAAAAAGAATGTCAATCGCTGGAAAATGTCAAAACTAAAAAATACACAAGTAAATTGTCAAAAGCTGTCAATTCAAATGTAGGAGAAACAACCGTTTATTATGCTTTAGTAATTTCAATCGTTATAAACTTTAATTCTTTTTTTTCTAAATCAATTTTTAACATCGTTTAAATTGCAAAAAAAAAAATTAAAATATTTTTCTTCCTATAAACATCTCCTAGAATAGATTTTTAGCTAAGTTCTCGTAAGATATGAAGCTCGAATGAGAATTTCTTTTTTTCAGAATCTCCGATGAAATTTTTTTTAAACAAAAATTCTTATCTCTTCCACAAGAAAAGACTTCTAGGAACCTTAGGTGTATTCTTAGTAGGTAGACTCAATCACACACGTACCTTGCAGTATAGAAAGAAAATTCAATTCACTCCTAGACGTAAAAAAAATCCCCAACAGATCGCACAATCGATTTGCATTTGAGGCATTTGTGAAATCTTTATTCAATCCACCTGATGAGGGATGATTTGGTGGAGTGAAGAAGTTGCAGTATAACCCTCCAGTGTTATCGGGAGATTTGTTAACAAGTTATGAGCGAAAGGTGCTTTCTCACTTAGCTTTCCACATACATAGGTAACATGGGGGGTTTGTGCAAAGGAATGTAAAAGGGAAATGAAATGGGAATAAGGAAAGGGGATTCGTGTATCCTGTATGTTGAGTATGCTGCTGCGGAATGGGATTTAGAGAGGATCATGTATTTATGGGTCAGTGAAATAGAACGGATACTCGGGCCATTTCCTCAGGAGGAAAGTGCATTTAAAGAAATCCACCCTTAAAAGGGGGAACTTAACCCACCGATAGAGCGCAATGAAACGTAAATGTCTTTGATTTGAAACATTTTGCGACAAGTGCAGAAAAAAATCTTCCACATGTAACATTTCCGACTTTTTCCACCAGAAGCATATGCGGAGAAAGGGCGCAAAAGGTATTGAGCATTCAGAAAAAAAAGAGTTTGATTGACATTTCAATTGATTGGGGGAATGCGCGAGGGGGATGGAGGAGAAAATTGAAAAATTGAAACAATCCAATGGAAGTGGGAGAGAACTTTATCAGTTAATCGATTGAGATTTATCCCAAATATTTGCAATTGATGGACATTTTTCACAATATAACATGTTGCCCGTGACATTTTCACCTTTTACATTTGTTGTATACGACGACCCATGACACCTCCCCCACACGTCCTCTCTTTCGTTTGATTCATTTGATTGAAGTCTCGTGTCAGAATAAAATGTGAGAGCAGTTTGATTTTTTTTGTTGTCTCTCTCTCCTTCCGCCTGTCTACAGGAAATGGTTATTGCTATCTATTTATCTATTATTTAATATAATAAAATTATTCCAATTTCCTCATTTTTTTTGCACAGACTTTTCATCTACAATACATTTAGAAGCAGGGTGAAAGAATTGTTAGATAAAATACCCCCCACAAGTGAAATGCTGAACTTTATACACCCATTTAAATGTATATAGGGACTTTAAGTAATCCCATAAATTGTTGGACTTTAGCCAAGCACCAGAATGTTTGTGAAAATTATTGCGAAAATCTTCAACATTCTCAATTTTATGCTCTCTATACCCACTCTATATACTGTAAAACCTCGCCGACTTAATGCATTACACTTGAAGAAGGGGAACGACGAAGTATTTGGTGTTAGCATCTTGGTAAAATGCACCAAACTCAAGTTGCTTTTTCAGTGCAGACAAATCATCCAAAGTAGCACCATTTTGTCTTTATTCCACAGCCATAAGTCTTTTTTTTCCAACTTCCTTTATTGATAAAGAATTGGAGCATAAAAAAATCATTGTATTGTGGAAGTTTTTTTGCGAAATAACATTATTTGAAGATCATTTTTAATTTATGTTCCTGATGAAGGTGAAAATACCATTGGAAACGTCACTGGAGCATCATTAAATACTTATTGTATTTCAATCAGATTTTGTACAATTTTAACGAATTAAGCTTAATTCTGTGATTTTTTCTATCATTTGACATTTCTTTTCTAACATTCAAATGATTGACATTCGTTTTCTAACACTTTACGTTATTTCTTTAAAAGTTTTTCTTACATTTAAATTAAGGGGAAGTTTATTACCTTTTTAACGATAGCTTAGGTTTGAAAATCAGTCAAGCCGTTAAACCAATATAGCCGTTAGAATTTTTATCGAAAATCGATCATAACTCGAAAACGGCTTGACCGATTTTGATAAAATCAGACTCAAATGAAAAGTTTTAGGAAGCCCTAAAAATGTGTAGAATATAAACAATAATTTCCTCAAAACTGCATAAACTGATTGATGTATCATTTTCTACGAAGAAGTAATCTTTGAAATTTTAAGTATTTGCACTGTTTCAAGGATTTCAAGGATTTCTTGGTCGCTGAATACGATCAAATGTTAAATATTGTATTGTGATCATCTTTAGATTGGTATGCTTTAACATTTAATGCTTCTTTGTAGTATGTACTTGTTGATTTTCCGCCTTTCATAATAATAGGAGGATAATTTGGTGGAATAACGCTTTGCGAGTAAATTAGATAGAATTTATCTGTAATTGGATTTATCGAATTATGTGCTTCGAAAATCAATTTAATACTTCATAATATTCACATATTGGTCTCTCATTTGTCAGATGCACCCTCGTCTACCCCCGCATGACCAATTTTCATGAATAAATTCACACTCCAGATAGGAGCATTCAAGTGCACCACATCGAATCTCAATTACCTATTGACCTAATTAAAAGTGCCATTCAAATCTCCAATACAAGTGGTGCATATGGGAGATTTATCGTCTAATCGACGGAATTTTCAGTCACATCGCGGAGATTTAGTGGAGAAGACTCACATAGGGGGTGGGGCTTTCAATGAGCATGATAATTAGGTGAATATGTTGGGGAAAACAATAAAATGCAAATTGATTAAAATTGAGGATTCTACATTTGTAGTGGATTTAGTTATATTTCTATACGTGATTTCCACCACTCAGGATAATGCTCTAATGTGTGAGAGATTCGCGTGGGAGGAGGAACGCAAAAATAAAGTTGAAATGAAAATGAATTCAATTAACAATTTGTGGGACATTTTTGCAAATTCATCTTTCCTAATTTATTCATGCAAATTTCAAATGAAGAAATTATACAGAACACTACAAACTTTTCCTAATTATAATCTGCTATCTCGCCGCCTTGATTCTCCCAGAACCCCAGCCTATCCCAGCCCGAGTACCCATTCTCTCAAATCTAAGAGAGAGGTATAGTATTTTGGGGTATTATACCAATTTCCTCTCATGTAAAATATTCACTAGAATGGATTCAATTAAAATTTTACAACTTTATTGTATTACTAAAGATTTATTCATCAATTTCCCACAGAAGGGAAAACGTCACTTCCTTATATCCTTTTCTTCTCCTAACCCCCCAACAGCCCCCCTCAGCCACTATGTCCCGCATTGGCTTTGGGAAAAACATCAAACACATAGCCCCTTTCCCTTTCATCATAATTGTGCTGTACATTCGCCCCATGGGGAATGGGGAAGAAAAGTGAAAACCGTGAAAACTTTATCGTCTTAACCTCATTCACTTCCCCTCGCCCCCCACCTCATTCAACCACATAGGAAAGCCATTCACGAAGGAATAAAACTTGAGGAAATGCGTTATGTCCTCCATGTAGAAAATTTATCATGCATAACTTATACGAATAATTCTTAACGTGCCAGTATAAACAATCATTGTGCATCAATTCACATTGAATATCGATTGTTAATAATTTTAACAATCACAAGAGGTCTACTCTAGGGGACAAGCGTGCAGATTGTAAAGCACGTAATACATAGTTTTTTTTTCTTTTCAATATGTAATAAATGTTTTATGGTCACATGATTCACAATAACAAAATCAACTCTTTTCAATTGAAATTAATTCCAAAGAGAGTGAATTGATGGCGGAATCGCAATGAAAATTTAAAATGTATTGTGCTGTATACGAAATTATTGTCAGTCGTATATAGAGGAGAGAATGTCAATACTGCCAATTTGGTGTATTTATTAATGTTTTATTAAATGTTATTTTGACTTTGAATAATACAATTACTATTTTTGTTGACAAATTGTTGATGAAATTGTAAATAAATGTAAAATCGAATGTGGAATACATTTTGAGTTAAATTTTTAGATGTTGGTTCATTTCAAATGTACTGGTAAGCTGACTAAGCTTACGCGAATTGTGTTTCTTTGAGTAAACCCAGTAAAACTAATAAGTTAAAATAAGGTCGCAAAACTAGGAAAAACGGAAAGGCCGCGTCTATCGATTATGCTTTTCGATTTTGGGTTGTGTTTTGAAAGGTTCAGATTTTGGGTTGATTTCACATTTAACTTTGGCTTAGTTGGTTTCTAAAGCTAAGCTTTTTTTTCGGGAGAGACTAAAGATTTTTATTACTTTAAGGTAAGTTAGGCTCAAACAGGATTCATTACATGTTTTGATGATTTTCTACATATTGATGCCCTTCACATGAAACTTCATAAAAATCATCCAAAAGAGTATTCAGCTCCAACACAGCCTGACTTAATTTTTAAAGTTTAAAAGCTTGACCTTGAAAAAATTAGGACTAGATTAAGTAACCTAAACCAGGTTTAAGAAAATTTATGGCAGAAATAGGGAATTTTAGCCACATTTAACAACATATTAAAATTCTAAGTAATGCCCTAAAAATAAAAGTAAAATCGCAATAAAATAAGTAATAAAACATTTGAATTTTACGAATTTTACATAATTTTCCTGAAGTAAAACATAAACTCTCTGATATTTAGATAAATTACAGACATATAAGGTTAAAAGTTATTTCCTTGAGTGTGGGGCTTTGGTAAATTTATACATGATGTCTGTCAGAGTTAGTGGATGAAATTTTCACTTGGCTGCACTCTTAACATTCCCCTTGTTTTCCACGTTTTCCATTTTAGCGTATATATAGAGGAAGTTTTTCAAATACAAAACTTTTCCTGCACCGTGTATTTGTGACACTATTTTGGCAAGCTGTTACCACCATCTTTTTGCTCTTTTTCTGATTTTTTTTTCGTTAATGACATGCTGTCCTCTTATTTGTTCTCCTTGTGTATGATTGTGGAGCTTTTTATGGCCATTTGTCATATCAAAATTGCAAAATAGTTGAACTGCAGCTGTTATTGATCAATTGAGGGTGCGAATATGGAAAATTTATTTAGTATGCAGAACAATCGAGTTTAATTAATTCATATTCAGGGAGCAAGGGCAAGGCATCATAATAATAAACTCTTCAGCATTGCGTGGTGCCTTGGTTAAATCATAATAACTCTGTGTGACACCACGGTACCACATATGGTGTAGCTGATTTTTATGCATCAACTCTGTATACTATAAATATGACGAAAATTCAAATTAATTTATCTAGAATTTCCTAACGTTTACTTAGGGAAATTGGCACCGCCAAAGGGTTTAAAGAAAAATGTGAGAGTTTTTTTTGGGCTTTAATCCATTTGAGATAGAGAGTATAACTTTTCATATATAGAGTCATTTTGAAATCCCTTTTCCATCTTTCCCCATAAACTTGCGCACATTCACATTTTAGAGCGCACATTTGGGGTGGAATCTTTGTCATGATAAATGGATGAGCCGTTCACCCTAAAAGATAGCTAAAATTCCTCCACTTTCTATGACAAAAATTTTAAATATCAATTTTCTCAGCTCTAAAGCACAAATTACAGCTCAAAGTAAATGCTCACCAGGCAATAACATTTAAAAGGCACAATTTAATTTCCCATTTACTTTCCGTTTACCCACCATTTTTTCGCACCACACCAAAGAATGTCACCACACGCGGGAATTTAGAGAGGGTAAAAACAAAAGCGATTTAAAATCTAATAAATTTTTGTGGGAGATTGAAAAAATTTACACACCGCACAAAATAATAATTTTTCTTTACCTACTATTGAACTTTTTTTTATTATTCATAAAGCGGAAATGTAGATAAAAAAAAACAAACCACGCAATCATAATTTATTTAAATTGAAAGTTGTAAAAATGTCGGTAAAAATTTTAAATTATTTTTTTAGATAAAAAAAATATTAGGAATTTTGATTGTTGGTCAGTTAACTACAAACCAATTTGGGAAAATGTAAATTTTATACTAATTTGTACCTAAGAATCATTGTTCTAACGATTGAGTTTCATGATTAAAAATTAGTTTATTTTTAGAGTTATTTTTAAATTCATTTTAGAGCTATTTAGTTTGAATTTAAAGGTTTCTTAACTAATACCGCGGTTAGGAAGTGAAATTCACTGGTCAAACAGTTTTAAGATTTCTTAGTTTTTCTTGAGATTTTTTTTAAAACTTTTCTTCAGAATTTCTTAAGTTTTCTTAAGCAAAAATTAACATTTTTAAAAAAGAATTTTAGGATTTCTTTTTCTCGAAGTATTCTTAAGCGGAATTTAAGATTTCTTGAGCCAAGCTGAACCGAGCGAATGCACATTTTTCGCTGATTTTTACGAATTAAGACCACCAGGAAAAATCTTCGGAAAATATGAATTTGAACCTATTCAACCTGACTAAAGAAATCTTAAGTTTTGATTGTGAAAATTAAGAAATTATATATTTTTCTTAATAAATCCTAAGTTTTTTTTTAAGAAAACTTGAAAAGTTCTTAAGAATGTTAAAAAAAAAGTATTACAATAAAGTCTTAATTAAGACAACTAAGAAAATTTAAATAATCATAAGTTATCTTAAGAAAAACTTAATATTCTTTAAATAATCTTAAGGAATCTTAAATTTAACTTAAGAAAACTTAAGATATCATAAGTTTTTCTTAAGAAAATTTATGACATTCTTAAGAAAACTTAAATGTCTAAGTTCCAATATTAGAATTTTAAATTCCAAACTAATTTCTCCAAATTATGAAAATATTTGAAAAATAATCCTAAAGAAATATGATGGATAAATTTTTCACGGTGTAATTTATTATTTTTGCAACATAGAAAACGTTTATCCAATTTGGGAATCCCTCGTCTCTTTTGCCTTTTCCCTCTCCCTCCAACGTTGCTCACCTTTTCAGATTATATCCTAATTTTTCACCTTGGCACAGTATTCCCGACAAAGGCAGGTAATACATTTTGTGCATTTTCTCTCCCCTTATGTATTTGGGTGTCCTCATAGACATCAATCTTATCCTATAAATTTCAAATAAGAACACATTTTTCCCCAATTTCCCCAACGTGGCAAAGAAGAATGGCCTGAGTAGCTGGTGTGCGAATGAGGACAAAGCGAGAGGGACCAAATAAGTCACTAACAACTACAAAAGTGATGGAATGCGATTAATGGTGATTTGGAGGAGTGAAGAATCTTGTGGGTGAAGTGTCTAATAGAGGGCTGGTAAAAGCAAAAAGTCGTGCGTGACTGGACTTTCTTATGCCATAGAAAAGAATATTTTGTTCTGTGCTATATATACCATACATAACTACTTCATAGAAGAAGAATAGAGAGAGAGACTCACCCAATATTCTCGGTGAAATCAGCAAAAGGAGTGTGATGAAGGGAAACAAAAAGAGGAAAATATAGCGCAAGGACAAAAAGGGGAAATAATGTGAAAGAAAAAATATTACCATGTCCTTTTGGGAAATAAAAAACCATGAATCATGTCACTTTTCCTCCACACACTTTCTTATACAATATTTCTTTTTTTTTCTTCTCCACATTTTGCTTGATTCTTGATACTTGTATTGTCGACTATTGTTTAAAAGATGGGTATTTGATATCCCCTCACCGAATATACTATTTACATCCGCTCAATTGAAAAATAATACGGAGAAACTTTCTTTCCAGAAATCACATAAAAAAGCGAAGAACTTTTGTCTTGTCATATTTGATTTGACAAGACAAATATCAAATTTGATATTTGAAATGGTGAATTGATATTGCATTTACTCCACATTTCATGCTGCGAAGAAATCATTTTGTGAATACAAAAGTGCAATTCATTGTTAGTAATTGATGTTTCTTTAATTAAAGGTTTGATCACTCAAATGTACACGAAAGTCAAAGAAAAGGCACTCACTTCTCTCTTTCATTACTTTGTGAGGAAAATTCATATTCTTCCTGTGAACATCTTCCGGAGCTCTCTTTGTAATCATTTCCATGCTATACAGGAATCTTGTGCTATATACATGGAAGGATGTATTGAATATTAATCATATCACTTTTTCAAAATTGCGATGAAAGTTTATTTTCATCTTGAAGGGTGCTTCGTGCAAAGTGAAATTGCAAATTTACAAATTAATTCAACTTGCTAATAAATCTGTAACTTTGATATTAAATTTGTTGATACGCCAGCAATAGGGAAATGCATATCGACGTGTCAGAATAATATTAATCATGCTTGAGTATAGCTAGTATTCAAATATTTCATTTTCTTTTACTATTCCTTCATCTATTAAGAATATTCCAGAGAAGTATAGAGGAAAACCTTTCTACAATTCCACGGAAAAAAGCCATTTTTCTCCGGGTCATGAAGCATTTGCTGCAATGCTGTATGAAGGTTTCTCTTTACTGTATGCATCTGTGAGTGTTTTTTTTACATTCCAAAAGTAATGAATTAAACAATTAATTATGAAAAAATACTTTAATTGTTTAGCAAATTACAGGGTGAGGGTGCATAAAATTTTTTTGATGTCCGAGTATTACTAGCTATATTTCCCGATTTGACTCTAATTTACCATTTTTTCGTATATCTCATGCAAATTGTAGGTAGAATTTAGTGCTTTAGAAAAAAATGATGTGAACTATTGAAATTCGTCGAATTAACCCTTTCGCGTTGTTTGGGTCATTATTGAATTTAATATTTTTTCAAGTCATAAATGCATTGAATTTACGTAAATATGGCTAGAGAAGATGTTCTGACAGAGGAATGTTCTCTGAAATCATCCATAGAAATAATATCGTGATAAAAAACCGAATGTTTCACGTAGACACGAAAGGGTTAAACCCAAAAAAAATCTTTTTTAGTGAAATAAAGTCAAAAATCGATGCAATTTTAAAAGAATTTTTGTCCTAAAAAGTAGAGATTTTGAGTATGGTCCATATTCCACGGACATGTCGATGTAGTTTAACATTTAGAGATGGGAAATGTTTCAATATTACTATACGGAACTTCACTCAATGGACAGTAGAGTATGTTGAAAAGTTATATTAGTTTTAGAGTTTATGTTGAATAAACATATATTAGTTTCTGTCACAAGTTGAAAATTTATCTTTCTCACCTGAATTATCGTTCAGTGTTTAAATTAGTTTACTCTACATTAGGCATATTTAATTTAAAATTAATTTATTATGCACAAAGAGCAGCAATATAGCAGTATTTTCTTAATTTGTAAAGTTTTGCAGGGAAATATTGAGTTTTTCAGGCAAACTTAATCTTCCTAAATTGTGCTAATAATGTTGGCAATGAGTCCTTTTGTCAATGTGTTCCAATTTCAAGATTATGTGTAGGTATAGTAACGTCCGTCCTTCAACAGTGTTTTGCTTAATTACGAGGCAATCTCTTTTATCCTCGTCACACGAAAATTTTCCCAGCCCAAGTCAAATAAAAGGGTCCAAGTTGAATGTACGATGTGACTCCCTTGTGTCCACTTTCTCTACTTTGACATGATTAATTTCAGGGATGCCATGCCGAAGGGGTTGAAAAGTGAATGAGCTGTTTGTGTATGTTTCTGATGCTTAATACCATTTGCTATACACGCTATAAAACCTACAATATACATATGTATAAATGGGTAGCATCATCACCTTTTCCGTGAAAAAGGGAGTCACTCCCATAAAGTGCAAAAACCCAGTTAAAGAGGGGGGTGTCCCCTATATATACTAAAATTATTTGCCTTCAATACAACTTATACATTGTACACAATAAAATTGTTGTTAGCACCAATTGTGGGTGAATTTGAAGGAGAAAATGGATAAATAAAGCACAAGAGGTCTCTGTGAAATTGTGGAATAAATTTCAAAATTTTCCGTACACCGGGTTTAATGGGGTACTTTGTGGGTTGGGGTGTAGTGTGGCGTCAACTTCAACAAAAGACTTAAATTCTCCCCATTGTCTACGCCAAATACTCACTCAGGTGATGTATTAAAATATTTCAGGGATGACGAGGAAAATGATGGTTTACCTTATTTGTTGCGGAGGGTTGGTTTATATGTATTTTTGGAAACACAAAAAGGGGGATGCTCCTCGTGCGACAAAAGAAGAGGCTTGAAGGAACAATGATTTGGCACAATTTAGTGGCTTCCATTGTTTCATTCAATGCACCGAAGAAATTATAATTCTGTCACAATGGATTTGTTTCTTTAATTCTTCTCAGGAAGTGGTGGTTTTTCTGTAAATGAAAAATCGACGTGGAAAGTTCCTGAAAGTTAAACATTATTTAAAAAAAAAAGTAAAACTAGATTTGAAAGTCATTAAAATGATATCTGATTAAAATTTATAACTACTTAAATAATTCTGATCTAAGCTTCTTAAACCAGGCTTATATTTTCTTAAAGAAGGCTCGGACTGTCTTGTTCTAGTAGGCTAGGTTCTAGTTTTTAAGATTTTGATTTTTTTTTTATTTTCAACTAAATTTTTAAACTAGGCCCTAAATTCTAAAACTAAACCGATGTTATTCAAACTAAGCTTTTTCTTAATCCAGGCCAAAGTTTTTTTTTCAATTAGGCTCGAGATTTAGGCCGGACTTGAGGGTATTCAAGCTAGACTAAAGTTTTGTTTAAAAGCTGAATCTAATCAGGTCAGACTTTAAGCCTTCAGGTTTACATTTTGATCATATTCGGGCATTGCATTGGTAAAAATTCTTCAAATAAATGCATTTATCCCCGATTAACCATCAAATAACCTTAAACCGATAAGAGCCTAACTTTAAAAAAAGTCAAGTCTATCAAAAAACTAAATTTTCCCTTAAAAATTCTGACACAGCTTCTGAAACAAACTAAGCCAGGCTTTGTAAATTTCAATCACAAATATTGAACAGGGAAAAGTCCTTAAATGGACGCTAAAAAGAAAAATCGAGGGAACGAACGAATTTAGACAATCTCTCTTCCTCCAAGTTTTCATAGAATTCTGTATGAACTCACAAGTCAATTTTATGCTGCAGTCTATATTGAGCAATATCAATTTTTATGTGCAAATAATATCATCACGTTTAGTATCTAAATGGCTAAATTTTGTGAGCAACTCAAAACTGATTGTCATCCCTACGTGAGATCGACATTTCTCATTCAACCCTTCATCCAGCACCCCTAAATATATGATGTTGCGTGATTTTGGGTTTAGATGCGTTGTGTTGCACAAAGTGAAGAATTTGTCCAATTAAGTGTGCGACCATGGAAGTTGGGAGGGAGGTTTACTGCTGAATATGCGGTATGCTTTTATATTATGTATTAGGATGGGGATCATGAATAATAGAGAATGTAATAATCATCCTCTGGCACACAATACAACCGCTTCACATCATCATATGGTCGTCTATGTGAAACTTCATCATCCAACATATACAATAATCATAGCCATCACCAGGGGAATGTGTGTTCCCAACCAACATGTTAACATTAATCGTGTGCTATCCCCCATTCACGACTTCACTCTCCATTGGTCCACTTGTGTGCGAAAATATTTGATGGAATCTTCTTGTGGATTGAAGCATCGCATATTTTTAGGATAAATACACAATTTTTTGGATAAATATATAGAGCATGATAGCCATGGCCCTAAGCACATCCTAAGAAATAACATAGAATACCATCAAATGAATCATATGCAGCCATATGGGCGAAAGAAAGGGTGTATTCCAAAAGGGGGGTGGTTCGCATACCATGAAAGATTGTGTAGCGAAGGAATGAATAAATGACGAGAAGGTGAAAAGGAAGAAAAAATTTCATTGCTATTCAGAAAAATCTTTTCAATTGCTTGTTCTTTCCTTTTGCTTTTATTGCATTTAATTTCGTACCGTTTTCTACCCCATTTACACGGTCAATGGCGCACTTGGCAGTGTTTTTCCTTCTTC
Source organism: Lutzomyia longipalpis (assembly GCF_024334085.1). Lineage (NCBI taxonomy): Eukaryota > Metazoa > Arthropoda > Insecta > Diptera > Psychodidae > Lutzomyia > Lutzomyia longipalpis. The sequence goes on from NC_074709.1 coordinate 24,228,284, forward strand.
CATCTTTCCACCCTCTATATCTTCCCTTTTTTTCAATCTCACGCTGTGCCACACACCGTGGTCCGTACACCGTGAATGGGGTACTTTTTTCGGTGGAAAATATGGGATTCTCAAAAGAATAAAATAAAAATCGTGGCACAGATAATATTACACGTGGTGTAGTTGTGCAAAAATTGCGGGGGTGGTTGGATCATGAATAAAAAATTTCGGTAGATGGTATACACATGAATTTTGTGGTGCTGTGTTACAATGGATTTTTTTTCTGTCTCATATTGTACATTTTTTATCTCTTTGCTCCAGTATTTCGTTTATTTTTTTAACCCTATTTCTGTGACACCTTTAATAAGGATCACATTGCCCTACTGTACTGGAAACTGATAAAAAAACGATGAGTTTGAATTTGCCGCGCATCTCAGGGGGGGAAAGGAAAGATGGTGAATTCGAGTGGTGAAATAAAGGAATTGTGGGGAAAATTAAACATTTGGTGGCAAAAGGATTTTACTCCACAAACAAGTTATAAGATCAAAATAGAAAAAATCCTCAATATTAGATGATAAACAAATCTAGAAAATTGTTCTTCAAAGAACGCCCCCTATGGTGGTTGATCTTTGTGCCTGATTTGGTATTCAAATACATAACAAGATGCATAATTGAGGGATGATGGTGAACACATATTCTCAGCATGCTCTCGTGGGTATCTTCATATTTTCTACTTTTCTCTTCCGAATGTCTCCACAATAAAAAAGGAAATACGAAGAATTTCTAGTTTTACCATTCATACAAAGAGAGCATGCTTATAAATATTCACTACTGTGACGGTAGTATTTCCATAACACACGATTTTGTATGATTCTTGGGAATAATAACAAACATTGCTGGATTTATTCATAAGAACTTCACGAATCACACTGTAACTTTGTCTCTCCGCTGCGGTGAGACTTTTCAATTTATCTCATTTGGTGAGATGGATTTTTTAAATATTTACTGCAACATTTTCTATGGAAGATTTTCGAGGTTTTTTTTTTAACCCTTTAAGGACCCTTTATAGTCATGTTGTGACCTTAGCTACCGTACAAAGAATCCCTAAAATGTCTGCATAACAAGAAATTGCCAAAGAGACTTCTCATTTTTCATTCGGATCAGCTTGGAAATGTCTCAAAAACTTGTCTAAAAATGAAAACAATGACGTCACTATTGTGTTTTCTTTAAATCTTATTTTTTATTAGAATAATGCATGCAGACTAAAAAAAAAGTTTGATTTATTGGTTTACAACAGACGAATTTAATTTTATAAGTAAATTATTTTAGATAAAATCTCTAAAGAGATAAAATACAAAATAGTGACGTCATTGTTAGCATTTTTAGGCAAATCTTTGTTAATATCTCAGCTGATCTCTTTTAGAAATACGAAATCTCTCGAAGTTTTTTTTTTACAAAATAATGCGTGTCTCAATTCTTTCACCAAATGAAGGACTTTTTTCCACAGAAAGTGCATAAACTCCTTTTTGAAGCATATGCTGACAAATAGATAATACAAAGTTTCACAAATTATCTTCATCATTTTAATGGCTTTCGCCCTAAATGTGAGATTAGTGCTACAGATGAGATTATATAGGGTACAGATTGATTTAATTTTGGTAATTTACACCTCATATACCTTCACTGGTAGAGGCAAAAAAAAATTAAACATTTCCTCATGATGTGATTGAAGGTGATTTTATAGCCTGGCTATAAATTTTAAAGGCTTCCCATTAGCCATTTGGCATTCCACGTGGAATCTGGCACCTTTGGCATGGATTTTTTTTCCATTAGTTATAGGTATTTGATCTGTGCTACCGGAATGCTGAATTAATTTCAATGTGATTTATCTCCGCATCTCGTGTGTATTGCGTCTAGACTCGTAATTTGTATATATTTTGTAGGAGTTTCACTTGAGAATTATAATGCTGATAAGTGCCACTGAAGTTAATTTATAATTATAATTGAACTCGGTGGAATGAAACGTGCTCAAAATGGGAAATTTCCTCGTCCGATGTGTACAGTGGGGGCGCCGGGTTGTGCGGCGAAGGAATCTCTGAGAGAGCGATATTTTCATGATTTTTCTCTGTCTTGTCTCCTGCCCACATGATGGTGGCGGGATGTCTCTGCGGAATACAGTGTAGCTCCAAAAACGATAATGCAATTTATTTCTCTGCAGCAATTTCTCTCGGGCATATGTGTGGGACTTTACTATATATGTACATAAGAGATGGCTCTCTCTGTGTGACGACGAAGGTGTTGGGCAAAAGAGCAAGAAAAGATCCTTCCATGTCAATTGATTGTATCATTTGGGAATGGACATCATTTGATCGTGAATGGTGACTTTAACGAGTGTGAGCTATAAAATTCTTTTTATAGCGTTTGCGACCCCGCCATTACGTGGAAAATGTGTGTGGACAATCAGAGTGTATAAGAAGAAAAAAAAACGAGAAGTGTGATGATGGAAAACGGAAGCTCACACAACATTATTCTGAGTACTTTGTGGCTCTTTACGGCTTGCAAATATCACTTTCGTGACTCTCATTTTAATACACGACCTCCTGACATTGCTCAAAGAGAGCTCACCAGACTATTTTATCAATCATTTTCAGTCTCAAAAATATCTTTTTTTCTTTCTTTTTTTTTCCCCCTGCAGGTAAGCACTAAGAAGCCAAACAGTCTCATTGAGGAGCGAGAAGGAAAACCCCAAAAGTCGTTTCATGAAACACGTTCGATGAAAAAAAAAATCCTCTGATATATTGAATATTGTCGAAAAAAAAGGCAAGAAGAAAAAAACTTGAGGAAAAATTGTGAGTATTTCACGTTATATATAAATTATATATCTCTTTTTTTTGTAAAAAAAAAAACATTCAGCACCGAAAGAGTATCAAAATCGAGATAGGACCATTGGTTTTATTGCTTCGAGGTTAAGGCAAAATGTTGAAGGCAAAAGAGAAGAGCAAGAAAAAAGCGGAGCATAATATTGCCGAAGAGCCTTGAAGCGTACATTATTTCATGTCATCGCAGTGGGAAATCGATAAAATTTTCTTCTCCAAAAGAGACTTGCAGGGAAAAAGGGCACAAAATTGAATCACTTGCCAATATCGAAGGACTTTGCATTGCGCCAAAAACTCACTCACTCTCTGTGTCAGCTAATATCCCTCGTACTTTACCATCTATACGGGTTCTTTTCATCAAAAGGAAAACCATCATTATATTTGCTGTATGTGGTGGGTTTTATTTATGTTGGTTAACCATTTTTGACAATTTCCATTTCACCAAAACTAAAAGGAAAATTTCGTGAAATCCATATGGTATAAATGCGGTGGAGGAAAATGCCTGTGTCTACGAAGCAGAGCTGGAAAATATTTAGCCATGTGTAAATAAGTATACAACATCCCTCCCACTCATGGGACGACGTGGTTTTTGCGAAAATAGTATTAAAGCAGTCTCGTGAAAGTTTCAAGTATGCACCATCAACATAATTCTCTTTTCATTCAAATAAGTACTTATCTGTCTGCAAATTTGCGTAATTTTTCGAGGATTCTTTTTTTAAAGTATTATTTGGTCATTTTATGATGAAGGAAATTAATTATGATATTTTTTAATTAGTTACTTTTTCCCTAATTAAGGAAACTTTTATAAAATAAAAAATATGCAAAATAGTTTACAAACCATTACGACGAGACTATCTGTCTTATAAGCCTAAACTTAGATTTTGAACCTTTTTAACTAATTGGCATTTGTTTTTAGACATTTACTTTTATAATAAAAATAAAAGTTTTTTCACTTTAAATAATAAATTTTGAAATACCGTAGCAAAAAAAAATTAAATAATTATTTGAAATTGTTTTTATTCAAAGGTTTAAAAACAAATATGAAAATGTAAATAATATATTTTCTATTTGTAATGTAAATCTGCATAGGGAAGAGGTGGGTTATATTGGGTACAGACTTAAAATATGGTAACGTTAAAAATTAACTTTTTTATATAATTTAAAACTATTTGAATAAAGATAATAAAAAATAGAAAAAATACAAATATGGGGTCAATTTTGTAAAAAAAAAACATTTGCTATCCTTAAAATTGAATTCATTTTTGGTACCTATTCTATGAAAAATATTTTAAGATTTTGACAGAAAATTTTTCATATAGTTGTAAAAGTTCTATTACAAAAGGGAAAAATGTTTTTCCATGCATAAAGATCTTTCTGAATGATTTTTGGAATATGAAGCTTTTATTTTTTCTTTTATAGCAAGATAAAATTACTATTTAAGTTTAATACAAAACTGTCAAAATTTGAAAATTTTCACAATGAAAGAAAAAAAAAAGATTTTTGACAGAATCAACTCCTATTGCAATTATAGTTGAGCTTATCTAGTTAGGATACCTGCAGAAACTCAAAAATACATAATTCAATGTTTAAAAATAATCATTTGTGTCGATTCTATTAAAAATCTTTTCTTTCTTTTTTCTTTTAAAACCTAAAAGTTGTTATAAGAATCTGACAGTTCATATTTTTAAAACGTTTTTTTTACTGTACTGGAAAAAAACAAAATCTACTGCTCGAAAAACGTTAAAAATTTCTAAAATAAATCTAATTAATATTTTTTCTAATACAAGTAAAGAAAGAAACAATCTGTCAAAATCTTGGAGTATTTTTCACAGAATACCAAAAATCTTACAATTTTCAAATTACAAGAAAAGAAAATAAAAAAAGGAACTTAATATTTTTGAAAGAATTCATTCCGTTGATCCAATTACTCCACCCTCTACCCTAATTTAAATAAAAATATACAAAATATAAAACTTTTTCGCCCTGATTGTCCATGATGTTTGCTCGACCAGAACAAAAAACTGTCAATTAAAATAAAAACCGACAATTACAAAAATTGCACAATTTAAATGAAAGTAAATAATAATACCCAACAGTGGTATACGATGCCCCGCACTTCCTTTATTCAATATGATGGGCGAGTATTTAGCAGCAACACACAACATTCGAATCTCATTTCAGTTTGTCAATTATTCCGTGTAAATTATTTTGTGTAATACTGTCGTTTTTGGGGTTTTCTATTCAGTATTATTTGGGTTAATTGCACTTGTTGTACAGAAATAATAATATTTTGTGGATGTGCAAAAAAAGAGGAGAAACAGCAGAGAGGGTGGTGTTGGAGGAAATGCAAACACCACGAATATTCACAACACACCAACTCGCTCTCTTCATTATATTAACAATTAAATTTGTGTGCCTTTGGACAGTGGCTCGTGTTCAAGTGCTTTCCATGTGCTCCAACAATATTCAACATTTTGTTAATTATATGTATGCCATTGAGGAATAACTAAATACTCTGCCAAGCGCTTCCCTTTGCCACTCTATACATGGTGTCTATACATATTATATATAATTCTATTTCATTCTCACCAATTTGCCACATAGTGGCACACGATAAATTGGGTGTCACCCTACATTTGGTCTGTGTGGGAATTTAGTGCAAAAGCTACAGCTAAAACATCATTCTATGAAAACTACATCATTATTTTACTAATTTGTGTCTTTATTAGCATTTTAGCTTTGATTTTTTTTGTAGAAAATTGACCAACAATGCTTAAATATTTATTCTTCTGCAATCAGAATAAAATTGAGATTTTGTTCTGATTATTTCACGTTCTCAAGCGAAAAAATTATACCTATGTACGTGCATACATATGTTGAGCTTTTCAAATCTATTTTTTTGCAATAAATAGAATAAACAAATTAAAATAAATAGAAGCTCTAAAAAAATTAAAATATTAAAGAAATCTTTTAGAATTTTCTTTTTATTTTTAAAGAATAAAACAATAAATTTCTTTTAAAACATTCATAGAAGCAAAAAGTGTTACATGTATGTAATTTAGTTCATTTGACAATTTAAATTTCAAGTTAATTTGTTGGTGGAAAAGTCCACATGGAAAGCGAGTGAGGGAGGAGAGTAATTAACATGAAAACTAAAACAGTATATCACCGTGCCTTCAGGCAGCAATCGCATGAACGGTGCCCAATAAAATTCTAGTTATATTCCCACACACGAAAATGTTGGCACTGACCCCTAGAATGTTGTATGTGGTATCTTCTAAAAAGCATGATAAACTTCATTAAGTGTCTCACCCATATATTTTGCGTTATGTAACAACCTTTCGCGCTATGCGCGTGTGATAGATCGATAAAAATGACTTTTCCTCCCATGTGACACGGTGACATTCACTGACGCATAGCATTTTTGGGTGATGCCCTTTGCGGGGGCGAGGTTACAGCACAACAAAATGCCAAAAGGTAGTGAAATTGACTGAAATATCCAATGAGCCGGAAGATTTCTTAGCTACTTTACCACTCACCTCGTTGCTCCTTTCCCCATCCTTTACATGGTCCTTTGCGTGATGAAACAAAGTGATTGATGTTTGCCATCAATGAGCGACAGTCACATTTTCTGGGAGAAATATTAAATCCTTTTTTGGGGACAAATTTTATATGGGTCACACACACCCTTAAAAGGGAAAATGATTCACGTTCAAACGATCAATCGCTATGTCAAAGAGCATCCCTCAAAAAATCAACCCTCGAATTTTCTTTGAAAAGTTGTTTTGTAATTTGTTAGATTCTGTCTCTGTCTCGGAGTTTAAGGGCTAAGAGAATAGATGAGAAAACTTGGGGTAATATTGCTTAAATTCCTTTCTGGGTGAATTGAGATTTGGACAAAACTTTTGAGCAAATGAAAATTCTTAAGAAAACCTCAAAATACATAGAAAGGACCTCAATGTTAGTTTAAATCTTTACAAATATTTAATCATCCTTTTCAGGCATCCCAACGAGAACTATTTTCCCAAATGTTGACTTTGTGGAAATAATTTCCAAAGTCGAAAGTAGCTGCCCTATTTTGGAAGGAAATCATCTTTCGTAATATATTCGGCATATTTCCTTATCAACAGCCCAATTTCTGCCCTATTTTTAAGTAAAAAAATTGGGCAGCCCAAGTGGAAGATATCTCGAAAAAGTTTCGACGCCTTCCCAATAGGGAATTGGGTGTGGACAGTCTGTCGAAATTTTTCCTTCCTCCATTTCCTTTAATATTAGGGAAAAAATAAGGCCGCTTGTCGACTAATATTCGACATGCTTTCGACAATGTTCCCAATTTTTGCCCTATTTCTTCCCAATTTCTGCCCTTCTCCAGATTTTTGATTTCATATTTTGTCAACAGATGGACTTTAAGGTGTAGAGGTTAATGAGCTCAATGGCGTACTTATTCGTGCGCGGCAAATCAAAAATTTACTTGCTAAAATTAAATTCGATTTATTAATTATCTGAGACTTTTGAATCCAAAATATGTTGACCAACATGTTTCAGGATGTGTAAAGAAATTTTAAAAATACTTTCAACAAGGTTTTGGGAAATTTCATTTTTTAAGTGAAATTAATATATTATCAAAAAATTAAATTTTTGTGAAATGCAATGGCATTTTATCGCCTATGGCAAATATTCCCGTCGGGAAAAGGGTGTGGCATGGTTTTCCAAAGACCAAGCGTCAGGATAAGTCGCAATATAAAAATATTAATATTTATTAATATCGTGTTCCATTTTGTCTTGGCATTTTATTGTTGTCATGTAAAATAACGCCATGGAGGCCCCAATATAATCATGTGATGTGTGAAAAGAGCAGAACAAAATATGTTGTTTGAATTGAATATTATTGGAGAGAAAGAGACAAATAACGGGGAAATCAAGGCAATACATGTCGACATACTTTCGAAAATTTTCCCTATTTCTGCCCTATTTCGACGGTAGGTCGGAATATGGTCGACCACGTTTCGACATCAGCTTCCCAATTGGGCAGAAATAGGGAAGATGCTTTCGACGAACTGTCGGCAGAAAAATTGGGATTTTTATTCCCCATTTTCGTCGAGGCGTCGAGATTTTGACCAATTCTCGACCCATCCCTGCCGACGGATTTACGAAAATTTTCCCTATTTTCAAGCGATTTCTCTCGTTGGGTATGAAGTTTATACTTAAATCTTCTTTAAAACGTAGGCTATTGGATAATTCACGGATTAATCTGATTGTGATTTATTTAAAATAACAAAACAGAATAAATCATTTGGAAAATATCACTTCAATTTACCCTACATTACAAATAGAATTCGTAATTATAAACCAAAATTTTCCCAACATATGGTGACAATTAAATTTAACTATTTTATTACTCATAACCATCAAAATTATTCGCAATGATACGGAAATTTGCATGAAAATTTTGCATATAATTTAGTGAACAAGGAAATTTAGAGAAAAAATTCAACATTCTTCTTCATCGTTATGATTTTTTTTTCGGAATACAAACGAAAAAGAATTTATAAGAGTGGAGAATTCGATTTATTTTTAATTCACAAATATTTCTTTTTTTTTTTAAAGTTAAAATTCACATTCAAAATTCATTCACTTTTCTCCACATTTCAATGGCACTTTTATTTATGTTTTGTGTGTAAAATATTAATTTTAGCCACACCGTATTGCGTCTATAAAATGTCGTAAAAGACAGCATGAGATATTCACGTCAGATATTAATAACTCAACTTCATTATAAATTGTTCTTTAAATAATATTTATTCAGTGAAGAAAATCAAGTTGATCAGAATATAATTTTATGCTCATCTTGATAGAATAATAATCAAAGAACTATGTAGAATAAAAAACTGCAGCCACAGAAGCAAATCAGTTGAGAATTTTTATGCAATTCAAAATTTATGAATTTCTCAAATATTTAAATCTCAATGAAGCATAAAAATATTTCAAAGAAACATAAGTTTGTCCATTGCGCCTGAATTATTGAATAACCAACAAATTGAGCTAGGTTTTTCCGTTTTTATTCTTATTTTTAGTGCAACACTACATGCTGGATTTAAATGTGAACATGTACCTATCTAAAATCAACCCAGGCGTTATGTAAAAGCCATGAGAATTGTAAAGTAGCACCTAAAAATATCAAATTAGAGTGCCAGACAGTCGTAAAATCAATAAGTCAGAGGAAATCAATAGCTTTATACGTAAAAGTCAACATCAATAAAATACATTTGATATATAACATTGAAGCTATATATACATACACATATGGTATTCCCATCTGCAAACTCTCAGCTCTCGTGACCTTATCGACAATCCTTTGAGCTATTCCACTGTTAGTGCCATGGTGCAACCAAAGCCCACCACCTCCCGTAAAGCTCCCTTTTTCCTAATCACACACAAATTGTATGAGTTTTGCTATGGATTTAGGAGAAAAGTCAACTACCGATGCGGGTGTTTGTGTGCCAGCCAACAGGGTGTTGCAGTCCGAAAATGGTTTTTGATACTAAAAAAGCTTCAAGGAAATCTTTATTTTTGGTCAATTTATTTAGACAGACTATTAATTATGGTATGAAGTCAGTCAGTTATGCTGCGACCTTTAAGGTTTCTCCAATCCTAATTGAAACTAAAATTTCGGAGATTTATGGCTCCTTCCTCAGGTACTAATTATTTGGGGGATTAAAAGAAAATTTGGTCCGAAAATTCCTTTAATATTTTATATCTTTTAACGTTATAATTTGCTTACATTATCCTAATAAACCTAGTAAACCAATCTTATAGCATAGGAGTAAAACCAGGTATTTCTATTTTGATTTCTTTCTCACTTTAAATTACAGTGGAGGCGCCAGGTAAAATACAGTAAAGCAATATATTGTACAATATGTCTTAAATCAATATATACTTTGAAGTACAAAGAGAACTTCATCTTAACCACCCTGTAGATGGTCTAAACTCTTCACTTTATTCTGTATCGCCCAGAGGTGTGCATATCGCAAAACGACGAGAAGAAAGAGAGTTCAATTGAGTCCTGTGTGTTTTACTTCCTTCCCGTTCTTATTGATCACAAACTTCTATCGCATACCCCTTTTACTCTCCTGTGCTGTGTATGTAATAACCCCCAATGTGCGGGGGATTACATCCTGGAGAAGAGGAAGTAGAAGCGTATTTTACAAATAATCACAAATGTCTCCCTGTGTGCCTTGGAGATACAAATAAAAGGAGAAATTGACTTTGTCTACGGAATGATGGAAAGAAAAATTAGTCGAGAGGAACTTGGGGCAAATAGAGAAACAGAGAAAAAATGTACAGAAAGAAGGAAAAATCTTTACGATATAGTATTAAAACTTTGAGAGATTCTCTGACTTTCTTTTTTGCTTTTCCTCACCCCATCTATAAAAGGAAGAAGCGCTTAAACGATTCTTGCAATTTTACACGGATTTTTCCGAGGATTTTTCTTCTTACACTCTGGTAATATATAGCAAACTTTCTGTAATGGAAATTAAACGATTTTTCCTTCCTCAAGTACACTTTGTTTCATTTCCTCATCCACCTCAACTGGCTGGCCATACGAACCACACCATATACTAATTAACTGCGGCAGATTGTCGACGGTGTCATTTAGTTGACACCCACCACTATATATAGGGTATGAAATTCCTCCTCTGGAAGGGTTTGCTTCCCGCACAACTTGCATGCACGCCAGAATGTTTTTCTTTCCTATTAACCATTTTCACATGGCTCACAAACTTTTCCTCCCTTAGCTCCATGCACAACGTTCCAGAAAGCGTTGGGGTGCAAATACGTGGCTTGGGGTTTGGGGGGTTGATGTTTTTTGGTGCGTTTTAGTGGAAGAAAATCTGAATTGTTCCACTTCTGTGAACCTTCACCACCATCGTATTTTGTATGGACTTTTGTAGTGTCGTGTGGTCTTGGAAAATGTGCTATTTTATTTTGCGCTCACTCACAGCCAAAAACTTTCAAGAAAAACCCACAAAATTGCGTGGTTGAAATGGCGAAGAAGTGTCAGGATGATAGAGTTCGCCATGCCAGTTTGCGGGGAAAAAACATTGTGGGAAATACACAAATCACAGAGTCAACCCCCTGTTTTCACAAAATGGGGGGTGAGGGATACACCCGCACAAAAAAAGACCCCAAAAGTGTGAGAGAATGAAATTAGAAGAACAAAAAAATGAACAATGTGTGGGAAAGTGTAGTGGAGCGTTTTCCCCTTCAATTTGGCCCGAATTATTTACTTTATGTTGTTCTACCTGCAGTTTTTCCTAAAATTTGAATTTATGTGAAGCTTCCGTTTAAATGTAATAAGAAAAAATCAAGCTAAGTGGTCGATAAATGCTAAAGTTAGATGTCCTGAAAACTGAGACGTAGCCAGGGTGGGAGTTTGGGTGTCTAACGTGTCTAGAAAACGCCTAAATATTTAGAAATTTTAAAGTCTTTTTGGGAAATTAAAACTATCTATTTTCATGTCAAAAATTACACTAAAAAATTAGAAAATAAATTTTTAAAACTTATTAAAAGCATTCAAAGCTAGAAAATGAACAAAAATGTAGAAAAGAAACATCAAATGTTAGAAAAGAAGCGTCAGACATTTAAACGAAACACTAAATGTCAGAAATAAAGTGTAAAATGCAGCAAGATAAACGTCAAACGTTTTAAATTTATATCATACGCAAGAAAAAAAATTTTCAGAACTTATTAAAAGCATTTAAAACTAGAAAAATAATAAACATAGAAAAGAAACATCAAACTTTGAAAAAAAATCGTTAAATATTGCAAAAGAATCTCATCCAAGGAAATTCTTCAGTTGCAAAAGAATCGTCAAAAGTTTGAAAGAAAACGTTAAACGTTAAAAATTAACGTCTTTAGAATTATCAAACGTTAGCAAAAATGTGAAGTCATTTTTTTAAATTCTTTTTCAACGTCTTTAAAATTACAAAAAAAAGCTCTAAAAACGCTGCACATCACCTTCTTGAATAGTTTTCTGGCTCCGCCCCTGATGCAAAAGTACCACTACTATATAGCTCTCCTGAGAAATTAATTTTCCTTCACTTACGAGAATTAATTTCATTTAAACAGCAATCAATGACTAAAATAGCGTTAAATATCTTTTTATTATAATTTAAAATTACCTCCTGTGAAGCCAATGGAAGGAACTTAATTGCCCTCAAGTATTAAATCCTTTTCAACAATACCCACCCCCCAACTCCCCATGGGAAATAGTCTGGGAAATGGAATCCAAAGTACTTTTGTTCTCTACCTTGATTCCTCCTCGCCATTCGATTGGCGCTCGTACCCCAAATGGAAAGTTTGTGACCTGAAACCATTTTGTACAATCTCTTGGAAATCCAAGTTGATCTCGAACTTTGAATTGTTGCAAAAACTTTTATGCCACTTTTAAGTCACATACATATTTCCCAAGGAATAAAGTGTAAGAGTTTTGTGATATATAGGATGTCGTTTTGTACAAAAACCAAGTGCTCTCTTCACCGCCTTCAGGGGGTTCTTCTCCTGTGGTACTTGAGAAATATTCCTCTTCAATGAATGTGCATTACACACTGCCGAACATGGAGATCTCATGTATTTTTTTTTCTTCTCGCATAAGATGTGATAATAAAGTATTATCGCTCTCTGTATATGGAAAATGTATGATGGTGTTGTATATAGAGAAGGGAAATGATTAAGTTTCATGGAGTAAAGTATCTTATCTCACAGTGCATAATTTAGTCAACGTCGAAGGCTCTTCGCTGTGCCTCGTTTCTTACTTTTTTTTTCTCTTCTGTCCCACTTGGAATGCGAGAGATGGCGAATACGAGGCGTAGTTGTGGGTGGGCGCCGGGTGGTAAAGCGTCTGTCACCCCAATTGCTACAGATATTATTCTTCACAGAGTTGAATCTTTATTCAGGTGAAAACACTTGACAACATTCTTTTCCCTCCCCCCCCTCCGCCACATTTTCGTCTCACTTTATTTTTTTTTTGCAATTGTTATGTAATATTTTTTTTACTGTGTATAACAAGCTGGAACATCAACAATCTTAAAAATATTTATTTTTCTCTCATGTTGACTTTGCGCCGTCTATTGCAATTACTCTCAAGCATTATTTATAGAGTGGCGCTCAAATATTTAGGAGGGTGATATAAGACCTTTTTTACCATGAATAGAATACCTTTGATATCGAGTTTGTATTTCTTGGAATTTTGTTGTTGAATTTATGAAGATCTCTCATAGATTTTTTTTGCAAGTCTCTTTGGAAATGCGAAAAATTTGACCTAATTTACGGTCATTAGAACAAAAATCTTGAAATTTGTGAGATTCTTTGTCTTCTTTTATAATATCTTCCTAAAGTGACAACAATGGTGTAGGCGGTGTAGGTTAAATATTATTAAAAAATATATATTTTATTTTTTTTTGAAAGAGGTACAAATTTAGTACCTTAGGGAGGGTTGGGGAAAAAAAACAAATTTAGTAAAATTTTCATTATCTATGAAGATTTTCTTCTAAACTGAAACGTGATAAATTTGCTATTTTGGGATTTAAGAGAACGCAAACTTGCCTTATTGATACGTAAAAATGTCCAATTTTGACTCAAATGACTAATTGAGACTCAAAAATACCTTATTTAGACGAAACTTTTCCCTAATACGAAATTAATTTTTACTTTTACTTACTTTACTTTACGCTAAGTGGGGCCCGGAGACTTTCATCTCCTTGTGCACTGCGGCCCATGTGGGCCTATTGTGCATCCCCTTTATTTTCCTACTCAATTTACAATGTTTCTTATCACAAATTCAATTTGTTTCTAATTACAATGTAGATTTTGTAGGGGGAGAGTCCCGTCGGTGGCGACTGCACGGGAAGTTCCGCAATCATTCAGCACAGACGCTGGGCACTGGTGTTCGTTCGGCAGGCCACACAGTGTAGATCGGTTTTACCAGCGTTGTCCCTCCGCCACCAGGCTGCTCTGTTCATCTTTGGCTCCGACCCATATATATAGGAAGTTCCGCAAACGCAGGCACTCACTGTATGCAGCTGCACATTATCGCTGATTGACCGGCACACGACTATGGGACTCTGTCTACTTGTTGCCCTTCCGTCTCGCAGATGGCGCTGATGTTGATGTTGGCTCCATCCCGTTTGGGGGCAGCAGTCGTCCGAGCAGGAAAGGAATAGCTGTGGAGTAGAAAGGAAAGAAAGGGAAGGAAGCGCCAGGCCAGAAACGGCGAACCGCTGCGGGAATCGAACCCACAACCCCAGTGATGGGTGGTATTGAGTGGCGCTTTAGCTCTCTTTACCACTGGAGCTTCTTTACTTTTACTTACTTACTATGGAATTTTACTACAGAAATCAGTGAGAGTAATGAATTTATTTGCTGAAAATTTAGATGAAAAGATGTGCAAAAAATGTGTTTATACCTTTCAGAATTATTGGATTGAGCTACTCTCAATTCATAGAACAAATACTCTTCTATAATTCCTAATGAATCATCCTTATTAGTCTAAAACGTTTCTAAAAGGAAATACAGGAAATTCAGTTCATAAGATTGCCGAAATTAACCCAACTGTACCCTAAGCACATTAATAATTTAATTTATTAATTAACTCTTTCAAAGCTTATTGTTAGAAATATATTTAGCACGTTTTGTTTTCAGTGCATTGTGTTAAGAAGCATGATGTTTAAACTCATTTTGTAAAATAGAATTGCAACTTCTCGCTCTCTAAATTAATTGCAATATTGAACAAAACTAATGTGAGTATTAGTTAAAATGAAATAATAGTAATTACAAGTAAACCTTATACATATAAAATGAAATGCATGCGCGTATTTTCCACAGAGAGATAGAGATGTAAGAATCATTTATAATTGCGCATAATATGTCTTTAATTGAGAAATGAGGTGAATTTTATTTGTTATGAAAGAACAAGAGAATGAAAAGGCGCCGAGAGATGAAAAGAAGATCTTCCGGTTGAGAAAGTTTCACATCGGTGGGTGCTGACAATTCGTCTTTGGCGCGTATGCCAAAAGCATGAAGAAAAGTGTGCAAAAGTGTGTGAAAGGCATCACACTTTCATGGGAGATAGGAGGAAGGAAAAGGCATGGATTTTGTGTGAATGTTCTCGTCTAATGAAGTAATTTAGGAAAATTGGTGGGTAATTTTCATTTTGCCAAAAGGGATAACCCCTCGAGAAATTGGTACCTTTATTCAGCATTTCGAGCATATCACATTCACTTGCAAAATGGGGAGAAGACACATACGCAAATGACTTCTTAGAAGGGCGTCCTCCCTTTGAAAATCTTCAATTTCTGCTAGCATTTGCTCTATGAAATAAGGTGACTTTCACATTGGCTACAGTCCAAGTTGTTGTAGTATAAACTATTCATTCTAGTATGGAGCTTTTGAATGCAAAGGGAACAATTTTCTGTTGTACAAAATGATTTTTTTTTAAATAAATTGTAACAAATTGTATTTTAGTTCTTGGAAAAAAATTGAGAACTTTCAAAGTTCTTTAGGACCTTTTTTTTAATCAAAAAGTAATTCAAACTTTCTTTAAAAAAACAAAGGAACTAAGAAAAGATTGAAAGAGATTCGCTGAAAAGAAATTTCCTTTACTCCTTTGTAGATTTATTGGACATAGTGTTTGCATATCATTCAACCTTTTTATCCCTTTTCCACTCTCCCTCTGCACAGATTGCGAGCTTTCATTTCATTGGAAATGACAGGGAATTTGTCCATGGAAAATTGAACTAATAGAAAATTCAAATTTACTGAAAATTGGATATCCTTGTGGAATGGAACCTAGAATTTGTGTTATTTTTTTTGCTTTTGCATACTGTCAATTAATACAGAGACTACCTAAAGTATATAATTACATAGTGATCTATGTATTATCTCTATCAACATGCGTTGTTTGATACATACTATACATAAATTGTATTGATTGCCTTTGATGTTGCGCTTTATTTCCTTTCAAATAAATAAATTCGTATACATAGGTTAATAACATAGTTCATTTGATACCTACACTGTATTGATGGATATTTTGTTTGAGATTTCATTCACAAATTATGGTACAATTGTTTTTGTTTAACTGACATACCTATACATGACATTAAAACTTGTATTTTCACTAATGTTCATTTAATTGCAATGACGTGTGTGATGTTTGAGTGAAGGAGATGAGGATTTATCTCTACGCAATCATTCATCCCCCCTGCCTAACCGTATAGAAACCTCCTGTCTCATGCTATATTATTTTGTTTTCTCCAATTAAAGCAAATACCACCGGTCAGAATGGGATTTAAGGCAGTGTATACTACTGCTTATTGGATGGACATGAGGTAGAGAGCGTAGGAGGAGGGTGGGTGTGCTTCATCACCAGTTCGTTATGCGCATATGGAATTAGTTAGATTATCCCCAAAATCCCATTCTCTGTGCATGATGACTTTCCCACAGAATACCATTTGATTCCTTGCAATCCTGAAGTGGGACATTGAAAGCATTTTAGGTCACACAGAACCACTATTCCCACACACCCATCCATTACCCTGTGTGTTGGATTCAATAACAAAGTTCAACCAATCGTGGCGTACGGTCAGGAGGAAAGGAGTCCAAGTTCTATGCTTAATTATTAACATGGCAATTTTATTGCTAACAGGAGGTTGTGGGAACTTTTTTTATGCTGCTTCGTAGTAGTTTCGTGTACAAATTGTTCTCGGTTCCGAAGCAAAAAGGACTGAATAATGAAGTTTTAATTCAGTTAAATATCTATAACAACTCTAGAAAGCTTCCCAGTTTACGTATGCTCTCTTCAAAGCCTCTTCTCTGAAAGAGAAAAACATTTATTTAATTAAAATTAATTAATAAAAATAACATCGTATTTTATGTTTTATTTATAGTAGTCTAATAACGTTTAATAGACGTTCAGCGACGTCTCGTTTTATTCAAAGAAAAAATTGTTAAGATTAAAAATAATTGAAGTAATTTAATATTAACTTTAATACATTTTTTTTAAATATTTTGAAATATGATTAGTTTTAGACTTCAATTTAATTTCCGGAAATTGCAGTACTAGATCGAACTATACATATTGTATCTAAAATGCGAATAGATCTATGATATGCATACAATCACCGTCGATTAAACCATGTTCCAACTCATGAAAAATATTCACGTGCATAGCCTTCAGCGTGATGAGATTCATCATAATGATATCAATGGAGATTTGTCCGCAATGGTGTTTTATTGTATTTGCAAATTCACAGTAGAAATTACATACATACGTAGTGCCTAACGATGTACATATGTAGATATTTATTTGTATGATGCAATCTTCACAGTGGCAAAAAATATGCTACCTATACTTATATGAAAAGTGCAAGGGGCGAGGGAATGAAAGCCTAAAAGAAGAGGAAAGAAAAAAAATATGTATTACTATTGAAATTGCTTTTTCGCTCAATTAATTGCCTAATGGTCCTTCGTAGCTATTACAATTTTGCAAGCTTTTCCATATAAATATTTTGTACGTTTCTGCTCATGATATTTTTTTTCCGTTGCCTATTTGTCAAATTGATAATTTCAATCCATCTTCTATGTATATATTTATGTTTGAAAATAAATTTAACGGTATAATGTGAGGTTTGAAAGGCTGCTGCGGGAAAATTAGCAACATAACTTTTATGGGGTTGGGGTGGAAAAAGTTGATGAGCACTTTTGAGCATATATAATCAATTTTGGATGGATGAATTTCATTAAATTCACCCCCATACTCACCCCTTCCCCCACCCATATATAGTTCACTCATTTGACAAGAACAAATTTACCTGGTTCTCAGTGTTTATCACATGAAGAATTTTAATTATAAAACTCCTTGACAAGTCTCACGCATTGCGATGAAGTGAAAGAATTTTCCTTTCGGTAGGAGGAATTTCTTGTGTGTTTTTCAAAAATATCCAAACATCCCGCACTACGCGGCGTGAAACTCCATACAAACTCACGAAATTCACCAGACTGTGAAATATAGAGACGCGTTCCAATTAAATAGTCGTAATTTGTACATTATGGTTTATACTTCTTTGATGTTAGCAATTTTATTTGTGCGCCTTAATTATTGTTTATCGTGGAACAGTTATAATGCAATTATTAGCATTCTTGGTGCTTTTACATGAAGTACTCTCGGTAAAAGTATGTGGTTTGACCGAGATTTATTGATACACTTACAAGTGGGTGCTGAAGAATTTTTGATACTTTGATATTCATTTTTATGTTTATATGCTGACAATGACAGTTTATTTGGGAAATTCTAACGTTTGAAATTTTTATCTTACGTTTTCTTATGAATTTTTAACTTTGTTTTGAACGTTTGACGTTTTTCTTTATTCTAAAAATTTAAATTTTTAATCATTATGTTTCTACTAACAATAATAGTTCATTTGAACAATTTAAACGTTTGTCTTTTTAGCTGTTATTCTTTCAAATTTATCTAACGTTTTATATTTTTATTTATTAATTAATGTGTACTGCTTATTTGAACGTTGGATGTTTTATTGAACTTACGTAGTTTTTTTTTTAAATGTTTAACGTTTTTTTTTAGGTCTGACGTTTCTCGTAAATATTTGACGTTTCTTTAAAATTGTTTGACGTTGCTTTGATCGTGTAATGTTTTTTAATCAGTTTTTGACATTTCTCTTTAAACGTTCGGTGTTTCTTTAAGATTTGACGTTTATTTGAAAGTTTGACTTATTTCGTTCTAATGTTTAAGTTATTCTATAAAGTTCTTAGTTTAGAATTTTTTTTTCCTTTGAAACCTTTGAAAAGATAAACGAGAATTATTTAGGGAATTGCTTAATCCAAACATCTTCTCTGCCTGAAAAACTCAAAAAATAAATAAAAGAAAATGTTTTGGTAGTAAATGAGATGGAGGCGCCTGGTAAAATTCTTAAGCACCAGCATTTTCCTTAATAATAAGATGATTTTCAGTTCAAAATAAGAATAGAAAATCAAAAGTTACACGAAATTAAAAAAAAATTGAATAACTAGACAAAATTAATTATTAAAATTAATATTTTTTCACAGGAAAATTGAATTTTTTCCATTGACCTGTGTCCGCAATTACTCGTGTAATACATTGAAAATTGCACTAAAAATTAGGTTGGCAATTGCAATGTGTGCGGAGACACAATTCTTCTGCTGATGCTCTGAGGAGAAATGTGAAGATGTGGGGAGCTTTTTGGGGAAGCTTTCGCGCGTGTGCTCCAAAAAGGGATATATGTAGCTATCATCCCTTCTCCATTCAGTTCATCATCCTGCGCCTGGAGTAAAGTTTGTGCTGTGTGTAGCTTTCTGGCAGCACAGTTCGCTCTGGTTGCGCCTGGTGGAGAGACCCACGCACGAGTGCAGGAGAAATTCCATCGTTTATCGGCTCACTTGGTCATTCGGTGGCGGGTGTTATTCAACGCTCTTATGTACTTCCATTCGGCTGGTGTGTGCCGATGTGAGTGTGCTGTCGTCATCATTCCGTCGCGTTTAGGTAGCTCCAACTTGCTCGTGCAACTTTCCAACTGACGCGATTTAGTTGTGGATCGAACACCAACGATTACACTTCGACGTTCCCTCGCGTTCGGGCTTCTTTTTTCGTACATACACCCCCTCGGTCGCGGTCTTTTTTAAAATTCTCTCCCAACAGTGGGTCATCAAAGGACCCCCCCCACCTCGTGTCACGGTTGAAAATCATTGGAGATGAATTGAAAAACTTTGTGGAAAAGTGTTTCAAAGTAGAGGAAAAGAAAAAACGAACTGGCTCTGGTAGCAAAAGAGCTGCGATACTTGGTTTCATTTTAACTTTGACATCCACACTGTCGCAGTGATACGTGTGGGATTTGCTATTCCCACAACAAGAGAATGAAAAGCTAAGAGAGCTGCCAGATCTTCTGTGCAAAATGCAATAAGTGCAGAAAGAAGTATAAAAAATAATTTCTCAAACATGTGCAACATTCCACAGTGTTGGTCAATTTAATCTATCCTCGAGAAGAAGATTGTGACAAAGTTTACTCGGAACACTGTCTTATCACCATCGGTTGTGTATTGAGTGCGCGATAAATGAGGAAACGAGTGAAGATTTCAGTCCATGGTGGAAAGTAATATATTTATCAGTTTACACGGTCGTGTTTGATAATTCCAACAGAGCTGCCGTTTAGATACTTTCTTATAAATTATCAAATTTCCACAAAAAAAAAATAAAGAGTGATATACATTAGTTCGGTGTATGAGTGAAATGAATTCGGTCAGTCAGAAAGTATTTTATTAAAAAATTCAATGTTGGTTGTAAAAGTGAAAGGAATAAAATTAGAATTGTAGAGAGAGGGAAGAAAAGAGTCGAAACAACATAAGAACGTTCGATATTTGATGGAGTTTTGTAGGCGAATGTCGAAGAAAATAAAAAGTGATTCATCACAAGAATAAATTTCGTGGGAATTAATTAAAAATTCAATTGGACTGTGTGTGTATGTTCATGCTGTTTTTTTTTACATATTCACATCGGACTGTTGAGTAATATATAACCTACCTACATATATAGTGGAGTATTGTGGGTCTAGTGTAGAAGAAAATCGACCTATGAGAGTACGCTGCGACTTATTTCGTTTATGGTGAACACCGTGTCTTTCGCAGAAAAACACTTCACCGTTCATGAGGTCATTGTTCAGTGAACTCAACCTTGTGTGTCCGCCAATTGAGTCGCCTTCTGTGCCACACATTCAGTGTGTTGTACCATCGCAAGACGAGCTGTGTCTTCTCACATGCCATAGTTCTCTCGCGCGTCTTCACTACAAACCATCTTCACATCATGAACTTCATCTCAACTAAATAAATAAAATATATAACCCAACGTGCACCATTTGCCATACAATTCAACGTAAACCAAAAATAAATAAGAGTGTCGCTGTGTGATGTGCTTTGTGTATATCGGTGTATTTATAATATAAATGCGCATACAGGAGGTTTTAATAGTAAATCGACCGGAAATTATATAGAAAAAAAAAAACATATAAAAAAAGATTCGCTTCTGTGATACAAATCACACCAAAGAGGCAGCAGATTCAACAATAAATAGAAATAAATTCACAGTAGAATTTATTTCAATTACATTTTATATTACCGCTGGTGTTTAATAAAAACTTGTCAAAACGTCGTGCTCACAGAAAATTTCATCTAAAACTCTACCATCCACCAAACGTATGTATTTTTTGTTGTAATTTTTGCTTTTACTAAAATATTTATTTTAATCAAATTGATTTTAACATTTTCACGGGAATATTCTCCACGTGGTAATGTTACCAATAAAAAAGCTTGTTCTACTTTAACCGCAATAAAAAGTAGTTTTAAAAGTCAGTGTACTTAAAGCGGATTTTAACGTTAAATCTTTTTGTAAAGATTCGCATAATTAAAGAAGAAAATTCCTTTTCTTTAAATGTCTCAAAATACTTAACAGTTCTATCGTTAAACGTTAAGATCCCTAAGGTACTGCAGATTGTTCTTTAAACGTCAAAAGAAATTATTTCCAGGCTATGAATTGTATTGAAAAAATAGTGAAGGGGATTTCCAAAACGTTAGAAAATAAACGTCAATAATTAATAAAAGAAAATGTCAAAAATTATAAAAACAAATGAATAGAAATGTAAAATTTAACGTTTTTTTTTTCGAAAAAAAATAATGTTGGTAAAGAAACGTTCAAGATTAGAAAAGTAATGTCGAATATTGATAAAAAAAACATCAGACGTTTAATAAACGTCAAACATATTAAAGGAACGTCAAAACATATAATTGACGTCAAATGTTCAAAAACAAACGTCAAACATTGTTTAAAAAAATATGTAAGGTTAAAAAAGAAAGGTTTAACGTTAGAAAATAAACGTCAAACGTAGACTACTAACGTCAAATGTTAAAAAAAATGTCAAACATTAAAATCTCACAAATAAATTGTCAAAATCTGCTAATTTGAGATTAGGGAAATTACAGGCCAGTGCACCTATACCTAAAAAGCCTAAAAATATTCAACTGAAATCTTTCATCTATCCAAAATCTATTACACGAAAAGTAAATAACATTAAGGTGTGTTAGTTTCACAACACATTTCTTGCAATTTCTTCTCTGTGAGTTTGTAGTTTTTACCAAAGTTGTTTTTACCTTTCGAAAGGTCATCTTGTCGCTGTAATTTGGCATTTTATAAAACAATTTTCATTATAAGTGTTGTAAATAAAAATGGTGAGCCACGTATTCAAATATAATTAATTAAGACGACGATATTTGTGACTATTAAATTTATTTGCATCATGTGAGGTAAATGCAATAAAAACATGGAAGATTTTATCGTTAAACTTCATTATAGAATTAATTTTTTATTGATAGAACTATTATTTTAAAACGGAGTCAGTTTAAAAATCCAGCGATGTTCAAATAAAGTCAATCATAACGCGTCCAGTTATTAGAGTTGGTATACCACAACGCGGATGGGTCAGTCTATGCGTTGTAATTTAATTTGTGAGTTGTATTAGTAGGCAAAGTCGATTTTTTGTAAAATTTAGCAATTTGACACATTAAGATGCTTATATCTTAAGTTCTATTAGACCTACAGAAATTTCTTGACTAGTTCTGGAAAGGTATTGAATTAAGCTATAATCTGACATATATTTCGATACATTTCAAGGTCACCTCCAGAACACAAAATGGCGGATTTTTGTTCAACAAAAACAGTTTTTTGCACTTTTCGTCCTGCAGGAATGGTTCTAGAGGTTTCTGCTGTTCCAGAAAGTTGTAGAGTTTTGCAAAACCTTTAATTTGATACCAAATTGAGCAAAATCGGACGGACCGTTCAAGAGATATGGCTCTTAGAACTTTTCAAATGCAAGAATTTTTCAAATGGCCATATCTTCTAAACGGCGACATAGATTTTCTTCATTTTCGGACTGGTGACAGATATTGAGTCAGGCCACAACATATCAAAATTTAAAGAAAATCTATAACAGATGTTCGGAGATATTGCCCCTTAAAGTTAGGCAATTTTTGTTTTTGATTTTAGCGCCTCTTGCGGATGTTTTTGAAACTTGAAATGTTCTAAACAGTTGTAGAGCTTCTCAATACCTTTCATTTGATACCAAGATGGTCCAAATCGGACAAGCCGTTCTTGAGTTATATCGAAAAAACACTTTTTGCTTTAGGCCGCCATATTTGCTAAACTGCTTGACCGATTTTCAAGTATGATTTGTTGATGAAAACATCTCACTGAGCTCTACAACATACTAAAATTTCAGATCTCTAGCTGTAAGGGAAGTGGTCGACGGTATTTCAAAATGGCGGACGGCGGCCATCTTGGATTTTGAAAATGCGAAAAAATGAAATTTTACACCCACATTTCTATAGAAAACTTCAAACCCGAAGTCTCTATATGTTACCGTTCTCGAGCTATAAGGCAAAGTTTGGCGCACCGGCAGGACGGCAGGACGGCAGGACGGCAGGCCGGCCGGATCAAAAATTTTCCACCACCATTTTCGTAATGTGGGATGTCAAAAACGTGCTCATACCAAGTTTGAGCCCGATCTGAGGTGGTCAGTTTTTCCGACGATTACAATACTTGGTATGCCACGATTGTGGTATACCAACTAATTCAATAAAAGTCTTATTATTGCTTATTCTAGAATTCTTTGCCTGAAATGGAAAACTTTTTGGCTCAGTTGCAAAGCATTGAATTTTTCTTTAAATTGAAATAAAGACCCCGTGAAGCCAAATAAAACTCTGAACTTTTTTCTCCATTAAAATTTTCTTTCACCAAAAATGTACAAGAACCTTGATTTTTCATTTTTATGCTTTCGTTGTGACGTTATTTATATACCTCACATCATAATGTTTTTAAGGCCACCACTACCGCACGCTTTATACCATCTGCCAAATGAAACTTTAAAAGTATATAACCGTGCTCTTAGGTGTTGGACCACGATGAAAAAATTAATTAAAACTCATATAAATGGTATATATAGCTCAAGAAAATGAGTTTTTTGCCGTTCCATGTGTGCTTCTGTGTGTAAAGTGGTCAGAAGGTGAGCATGGATGTTTTCCACACTCCCATAAACTCCTAACTTAGTTTCCGTAAGACTCACAGGCGTATATACTTAATCCATTTTTATTTTTGGACGTCTTTTTCTTTGCACATTTCCTCTGCAAATATAATTTTAATCTCTTGTGTCGTATACAACCCTTTTAAAAGGGGGGTAATTAATGCCACAAAAACGGGTCACAAAAACATACATACAACACTGAGAGAAAATTTTGAAGAAAAAGAATTTAGAGAACGGCAAAATAGTGTTTAATAGGTTTCTGATTACGTAAATGGTAAGAGTAACAAGTTCTATAATAATTTTTATGGGGATTTTTAAAAGAAAATATAAGAAAAAAATATTTTTAACACTGGAGGACAAAACTGGCAATAGCTGCCAAATCGACGTTTTCAAACCTCTATAAATTATAAATCTATTCAACTTATCTTGAGAAATTTTACATTTTTGCGTAGGTAGGCGACTTCAAATACTAGAAGTTTGTCAAAAGAAAATCTGGAAAAACGTTTTCTTTAAAACGAAAAATTAAGTTCAAAGTTTGAGGTTAGAAATTCGTGTCCTCCTAGTGTTAATCTTCATAGTTACCGACATTTTTTCTTCTCTGTAAAATATGCAAATAATTTTAAAAGAATTGTTAGAAAAAATTAATAAATATCATGCAAATTGTAAAATAAAAAAAACTACAAAGTATGTCTTTGGGTACTCTACTCTTTCTTTCTCCTCTTCAACGTACACTGCAAATATAAAAAATTCTTTTCAACAATGTGTATAGAAAATAACACAAAAAACGCGTCTTCATGAAGACATCGCCTGAAGGAAGAAAACTTTTTGTGTAGTTGCTTGGCATTAAGAAGAAGAAGAAAAAATGTCCACAAAATAGGAGTTTAGTGTAGTTGTTTACAGCTCAGCTTTTGGGCTGTTTATGTGGAAAGTATCGAAAGTGCGTGTTTATGCTGTTGAGGTGTATTTTGTATGAACAGGTGGTGGATGTAATCACGAGACTTTTATCACTTTCTGTGGATACTTTTTTTCACTTTTTACCTTCCATTTTTATATATAAAAAAGCAAACTTGAATTTGTCGGCTTCTCCAAATATCTTACATTTATTTATTCTGTTTGAAACAAACATTTTTAAATTCACACTGAAAATTTGAAGAAGAAAAAAATAATCATGAACAGATGTTTGTTCTTATTTAAAATTTATTTATTCTCCTCTTCCAACAAAGTTTGCTTCCCATGTTAATTATTAATAAGAAGTTTATCAATTTAAGGAACAAAAAAATGCTTTAGATAAAGTTTTAAAAAATTATTCTGATTTATTCTGGAGTTTATTGTTTTTTTGGTTCTCTCTGGGATGATGAATATGGAATATTTTATTCACCACAGTTCATGAATTTTATTCATTATGTTTGTTTTCATGTAAAAGTTAACTAATTTTTGTCTTTTCTTTTTTTTTCACCATGACAGGCGTGACGATGCGCGAGAAAAAAGGAGGTGCCCTGCAGAAGCTGAAAAAGCGCTTATCACACAGCTTCGGGAGACTAAGTAAGTTTTAATTGTATTTTTTCTACTCTTTCTCTAATTAAATACCCCGAGAGATTTCCACGGTGTTTCTATAAATTCCCCTGGCACTGTAAGTTCTAGATATTTTTTTTTAGAAGAAAATCAGGAAGAGTTTCGTTTCGTGAAGAAAATTCTTCTGACGTTTTATCAGGAAAGAAGGAAAGAAAAAAAAACTTATTTTTGGGATGGTGTTTATTTATAGTTTGTGGTAAATATAACATAGAATTCACATTTAGTGGGCTAATGCTGTAATGTTGGAATGTCGATAACATAAATCACAACCCAAATACTCTTTTGGGTGATATTTATATATACTTTTGTGATTTTTATCGCAACATTTCTGACATATCAATCAATAATTTTATCGTTGGAAAATAGCTAAGTGACGTGGTTATTGTTAGAAAGTGCTATGTAGCTCAATATATACATAGGTAGTATTTGATAAAACAACTCGAATGTATGTGGAGTCAATAAATTCGTCATTTCGTTTGAAAATTCAACACTACATACATGTATGCCTTTCTTGTTTGTTCATGAAATATTTTTCAGTATACTCGGAAATTACCTTGATTCATACAATGAGAATTTATATGAAATTATTCTGAAATTTATGAATTGCAGTGAAATTATAGGATTTATACTAATCTTACGGATATCTGGCTTTTGGAATTGATTTGAAGGGGGTATTTTTGGAAATTCTAGAGAATATTTATCATGAAATGACTAATTTTTCGTAAAGTTGCAAAATACTTATAATCCAACGTGATTTGTTTAAAGGAAAATGTGGTTTTCTGGTCCTCTTTACATTAAAACTATCAAAGAACTTTACTTATTTAACCAATTATGACTAACCAATCGTGATTTGATTTTTTTCATTCAATATGTGCCCAAATATTGTTCGTTCGTACACACAAATAGCTCAATATTAGATATTTTTCCATCCTCTTTCAATATTTTTCCCATTTTCCTTCCATCTATTCACATGTACACAGAATGAATAGATCTTAAGTTTTCCGAGATATTCTTTTGGTCCAGGCTCTTCTCCTCGCTCTCTCTCTCCTCCCGTCATCTTCCTTTGATCCTTTCATCCCACAACACCAATGGGGAGGATTGAGTGGTGTGCAAGAAGAAAATTGGACGTTCGCCTTGTTTGGGAGGCATCATTTGTCGTCTATTGGTGCGTTGTTGGCGTTACCATGAACGTGATCAGTTTGGCAAATCATACGGTTGAAGCAGCGTAATCAGTGAATGAAGTGTGTGTGCGTCTCTTCTTCCTTGTTCTTTGCCAAAAGCACTATTTTATCAGAGATTCCATCCGGGGAAATCTTATAGAGGCTTCATGTGGTTGTTAACGCAAGACACGATGGGTTTTAATGTCACCATACCACAGAGAATGATGACAGAAAAGACAATCACTTCTCACAGAGTTGATTCTCTCTTAACCGATTGGCCCCCGTGAATATCCATCAACAATTCCCCAACAATATAAAAGAACCCCATAACATGTCAATTTTATTTTAAAACATATGTGCGGATGAAATTATACTTTCACGTTCATGCAATTTAAGCTGCTCCATAACTTGTGTCACGTACCACGGAGAGGTTTGTCTTTTATCGAGAACGCACTTGTATATGTCATAAATGAGGGTGATTCTGGAGATGTTTTACTACTTTCTTTAAGATACATTATATCGCGTATATAGCTGTGTAAAAGGATTACATAAAAAGTATGTTTTCAGCTGTTTTTCTTCTTTTTTTTATTTTCTTTGAAAGGAAAAGGGAAATTCAACGTGATAATATTGCTACTTTTAAATGAAATAAATATTATAAAGTAAACTTATAGGTAAAGTATTTTGATCAAAACTTTAGAATTTTGGTAAAAACAAATCTGCTTTTGAGCAGGAGAATGTTCCGTTTTGTTCGGAAGAATAAAAGTTTTCTGACAAAATGGAACATTCCTCTTGGAATTGGAACATTTTTCTGACCAAAATTAGCATTCCCTGGATCAAAACGGACCATTTTGACCTGATCAAAAGCAGAATTTTTTGGCCAAAATCCTAATTTTCTGATCAAAAGATTTAATCATTGGGGTTGATTCTGCGATCAAGAAAATCTTGAAATTTCTAAATTACCGAAAATTTTTAAATCTGGAATTTTCCTTGCTAAAATTCCAACTTTCTTTTGCCTTGAAAATGTATTAATCTATCTATATAAAGAAATTTCAAAAGAAGTTATATTCTAGGGTCTTTATTTCTTGAAATTTTTAACCTCAGTTTCTTGATTTCATTAATTTGTGGTTAAGCTTCAAGCCACATAAGCTTCTCTTGATATACAATATTATTTTTAAATTCAGTGTTATGTAGTCATTTTTCCACAAGATGTGATTTTCTTTAAACTAAATTGCAAGAAAATCTTTAATTAATTTTAAACAACCTAATTTTTATTTTTTTTTCTTATTTAAACGGTTTCCTAGATATCTGTCTTGTATTTTCTTGTTTATTGCTTCATTTTAAAAAGTCAGCTGCTGGTGCGTTCTTTGGTGAAAAATTGAGAAAGGAAATGACTGAAATATCCCAAAAACTAAGAAAAATTTAAGGCCTTAGGGTACCAATTCTGTTGTTTGTCTTGATTTTATCAAAGTCAATATTTCAAGATTTTCTTGATCAAAGAATAGAACCTATTTGTTTCAAACGATAAGATTTATTCTGATTATTTTGCATTTGGGCATCTTTTTATTTTGAATACAAATCTAATTTTTCGGTGTAAGCGAATTAAAATAAAATAAATTACATAACAACGTACCTACTCTAAAGTGGAATTGTAAGAGATATTTTGCAAAGTTTTGACCTCAAATTAAATGGTGTGATTAATTAAATTTAAATATGAATATCGAATTCTCTTTTCTCTGCACTATAAAGCTTTGGAAATTCATTAGCTTTCCTATTTATATAGGCGAATGAGACATTCTTAAGTAGAGGAAATATATATAACAAAATGTGTCTGGTGTATTTGCATTTCATTGAATTAATTTATGCAGAACTTGTGTGACAATATGAGAAAGCAAATACATACACATGATATAATTAATGTTTAAAATGTGATATGTGTTGGTGTCAAGGAATATTCTCGTGACAAGGAAGCTAATTTTCCGCAATTGAATCAATTTTCATGCCAGCTCTGGGAGCAAAAAGGATGGATGTTGCGAAGAAGATTCCTGAAAGTACCTCCTAATGATTGTGACTTGGCAGGCCCACTTTAAATGTTGTATTTGTCACATGACACATAACATTTAAGCGTGTTCATCCCAAACACCCCGACCTTATCACACATCCCTAAATACACACATCCATGTACCTTTAGTAGAGCAAAGAAGGATTTGTCAACAAGAGGACCAAGGAATGGATGATTTTCTTGGTGAAAAGTTGATTTTCCTTTTCATTGCCTCTGCTATTGTCAGCGTCAAGCACATTTGCTGACAAGTGCTCTAACTACTTCTTCCGCACACTACCAATCCCTCCCCTCCCCCCATAAATCTATCATTTTCACAGCTTCAAAATTGACTTTCCCACCTTTGAGCTCAGGGAGCTATTCGGAGTTTTTTTTTATTTGCAAAAATATGATCGCTTTTATTATTCTGTCAATTCCATCGCATTCCACACCCCTTGGTGTTTGAGTAAGAATTAGTCAGAGGTTCAACACTTCAATATTCTAGCCAGCCTTCAATTTCCCAAATATGACTCACGGAACGAACGAACTGATCATTTACATTGCTTATTTAATGGGATAAAGCATGGAATAATGTTAAGTTTTCTATGAAAAAACATTTTATTTAATTATTTTTAATAATATCCTTGTTAATATTTTTCAAAAATATGAATTTATTGCATTTGATTGAATCTTGAATGATAAAGAGGGAAACTTCTTTTACGATATAATATCTTTGTACTGAATGCGAGTGAATGACATCATGAGGTGAGTATTAGAGTTGTTGCAGTGAGGTGTTAATTCTCTGCACTTTAGAAGTGAAAATGAAAAAGAAACGTCTAAGCATGTATTTTTTTTAACCCTTTCGCGTTCTTTGGGTCATACGTTCTAACTGAAAAACGTTCTTACAGAGAATTTAATTGTTTCTTCATTTTATAAATTGCTTTCCTTTCCGATTCAACATTAACGTTTCAAGACGATTGAATTGGTTTTTAAATTGTCTTGTAATGCATGA
Organism: Lutzomyia longipalpis; assembly: GCF_024334085.1. Taxonomy (NCBI): domain Eukaryota; kingdom Metazoa; phylum Arthropoda; class Insecta; order Diptera; family Psychodidae; genus Lutzomyia; species Lutzomyia longipalpis. The sequence goes on from NC_074709.1 coordinate 24,258,073, forward strand.
ATTTCATGAATTTAATTTTCACTTTTAAAATCGTTCACGAAACCCTTTTCTTGCTAATTGGTAAGATGTGAAGAAGAGTTTCACAGAGTTCATCAACGCTTGCAGCTAAACAAATACCAAAGTGTGACTTCATGAATAAATTCCCACATATACACATACCCCACTCAATACATTATGTCCAAAGTCAGCACAATGTTGGCATTGCAAGAAAAAAATATCATAGATGTTTGCATATTTCGTTTTATTTCTCCCGTTCACAAGATGCTTCACACTTCTTCATGTCATTTAAGGGGGGTCTATTTATAGAAAATTCCACTGTTCATTATTTGTTACAGGAAATGTTCTATGTGCATTTTGTAATATAATAAATAAGAATAGTGCAGATGCAGACACGATATATAAATTCTTTGTTTTGGCGTTTGAGGATCTCTGTGAAGCAAAATGAGCGGCTTTGCACGATACTTAAGAGAAAGAGAGGAGAGTGTGGGTTACCAGCTTAAGATGCAAAAAGGAAAATGAATAAATTGCACATAGAGCGAGTGAAATGCAGTGCAATGAATATTTTTTCAGTTATTTGATAGATTTATGATCAGTTCCTTAGTGGAAAATTTGAAATTTAAATTTTTTCTACACACAAATTATTGTATAACCGATGGTGAAGCAGATTTCTGGGCATTTTTCTCACTATGCAGCACCCGAGCTTTCTTCCCGTAGGTTCACGTCTGCAATCCATAATGCTGCATCCCATTATCCAATAAGATATTACTTTCATCTCACGTTATGCAAACACCAGATCCTCCCACGCTTTTCGTGCGCATTAAGCTCGGTGGAGTTGCAAAGAGAGAATGCACAAGTTTAGAGCTTTATATCATCTTTGGATTATTCTTTTAATATCCTCTTCTCTAAGAGAATTTTTCTTCCTTTTTAGCTGCTTTTAGATGTTGCTTGAAGAACTATAATATATAGAAAAGTTTATTTAACATCCTTCTGCGTATTCAATTACGAGGGGTTGCATAAAAAATTTGTGCTGCACAGAAAGCTAAGCTCAAAGAGATAGGTTACACACGGAAAGTAAAGTGTGTGGAAAACCTCTGTGTAGCCATATACATATATTTATAATTCATTGAAGGAAAAACTTGCTGTGTGCTATCTATGTGAGTAAGAGGGGTAACTGAAGTTTGTAACAGTTTTGTTTTCACCATAAATTACGGTCATACATCAGGTTGGTTAATAGAAATTTTAATATCCCCGCATACGGTCTGTTGAAGATGAAATTTTTTAATATTATAATACGCTCAACTTTACACGGAAATTACATGTTTGGTAAATAACTTTTTGGCACTATAATTTTTTTTCTTAATAAAATCAATGATGTGAGAAATTATCATGTGAAACTATGTATTGCGTTTCTCTTCTTTAGTAGGTGTACCTACTTTTATATTAGTTTTTTTTAGAACATGTGGAGGTGTGTCGGTTGTTCGTTTTGTCGTATAAACTGTTTTGTTTTAGCGCCATTTCGTCATAATTCGCGTCAAAATTTAAAGAAAAAAAATAAACTCTACTACGAACCGATATTGATGCGTCATGGCGTAGTCTTGGGATTATAAAACCATTGTTATTAGAAGGAGACATATGTGTGCTAACTCCGTAACTATTGCTTGCCATCTTGAGCTGTTTGTAGTATTATTTCAATGGACAGTGGGTTTTTTGTGTTTATTTAAACTGAGAGACTTACAGTGTAATAAATGAAAAACACCTACGGGCATTTCCTTAATAGTTCTCAACTTGGATTTTCTCAACTTGCTGTCTGATGATGATTTTAATACAATAAGACGTTCTGATAAACTTACATTATATAGGAAAGTTCTTTTCTGTGAAAAATAAAAGAAAGGAAATTGAGTTCAAGAAGTTATCTTAACGTCTTTCTCGTTGAGAGACTTTGGGAGTAAACTATGTTAATAGATTACAATCTTTACGCCAAGAACAGTGCTAGAGAAGTTAGTTGCTTTATCATAAAATTGTTAAAAGTTTTAAATCTGTAGTAAGGATAAGTTTAAGCTAATCTAGACATTTAAAGGAGTTCTATTTCAATTAAAATTGCTTTACGTAAAGAAACAAAAACCTCGAAAGTGACGTCATAGTTTGAACTTTTAGGGAAAAATTTGTCAGTTTATTTCAGCTAATCCCAAAGAAAAATTGGAACTATTTTTAACGATTTAATTTAATATTTTTTCTCAAACATTATACTCGTAATAAAGATTGAGGGTTTTTTGCCATACAGAAACGGGTAACCTCCTTTTATTTAAATTCCTCATTGACTGTAGATTTATCTATAGCATGATTCATTAAATTCAAAATGAATCGCATAGTAGATAAGGTATTATTTAATTGTTTATGTGTGTTTATCATTTCAAAATTGTTCCAACAAAAGGACATTAATGGGTATTTATCTGGCGAATATTTTGATTTATTTGGCGAAACATCTGAACTTTCATTCAGATAACGACGTTTGCTCAAAACTGACGAAACTTTTTTTCTACTTAATTTTGTATTTTTATTATTAAATTTAGTTCTTTTTAATTTTTTGGGGTTTGAATTTAGCACATTTTTTGTTTTTTCTCCTTAATCTGAGCCTTTTTACGATTATTTTTTAATGAATCATCTAAATATATTCCGAATATTTTTGAAGATCCGAATATTTTTTATTCAGATAAATACCCCTTGAAAGACATTCATTGGTTTTTAGAGCAAAGGAACAGCCAAATTGAGTAAATAAAAAGGATAATAGTTTACCAATAAAAAGTAAATTATTTTCAATCCCATAACAAAACATTGAGCTTTCAATTTTACTAATCTAGAAGCAGAAATTTAATCTAGCTTATTCTCCAACTGCGAATTTCCAACACAAGTATTCCATGTCACAGAAGTTTGTGACTTTTGCATAATCGCATAAAATATATAATACATAAAATACATAATGTATAGCAATAGAAAAGTAGCACTTGGGTGTAAATACAAATTGATTGGATTGGGTATTATTAGAAACGTGTTCTGCTATATGTATAGGTACATACCTTGTGTACTTTTCTTTTTGCCACTCATGTGTTTAATCGCCATAGCAAATTTTCACCTTTTGTGGGCAAGAAGAAAAAAGAACAGGAGAAGTCTGCTGCCATCGTGTGTCTTCTCTGTGGAAGAAATTGTGGGATTTCTTCGTTCACACATGCACATTTATACGTTTTATTATAATTTTCTCATTCACCTCACACGTAATATCACAAAGTAAAATTATTCAACAGAGAGTGACTGTGAGAGAAGAAATATCAAGATTAACATTTCACTCGCACACCTATGGGAGAAGGTAGCCTTTTGCTATACATACAGCATAGCCCAGGTGGGGCAAGAAGTTGGTGATGAATGAATGTGTGGTAGGTATAGGTTGCAGAATGATCGGTGGTATAACAGAGATGGAAGTCGGTGACCCACCAAGGTCGTTCCATTGAATATCCACAATATACCTACATTAATTCGTCTCATATATGCTCACGCATCAGCTCAAAGAGCATAAAACATAGATATGAGGGAAGCTGGCATTATAGAGGTTTTTCCTACGACTTAATTGGGCTATGCTCCAAACATTTAATCCTAACTTATGCTTTTTTATTCAGTGTAATTTTGCTATAATTTGAATGGAAATGTTAAAATGAAAAATCATTTTTTATTTGGTAAAAACAAAATAAAAGAAAAAATCCACAATAGCACAGTAATGCTAATGTAAATGGTTAATGTGTTAAAAATTCCAATGTTAATCCAAAATGCAATATTTAACACACGCAGTGCAATTAACATAACACACATACATATATAAGTACGATATGTGAAAATATTCATACTATTTTTTCGCCTCATACAGCAGTTTGCATAAATATGCAGAATTCAGGCCACAAAAGCGAATTTTTCTGGTCTCTTTTATCTCTGTGAATGAGTGGAAAAAAATCATTAAAATTTTCACTCTGAATTCTCGAATTTTCCTGCGCTTTTGGGTTTGGAATAAATTATTTGTTCAAGCGTTTGTGCAAAATGTTAGCTTATATTGCAAATTTATTCAGCTGGATAGATCAAAATAATTATATTAAACATTTTGTGCATTTTAATGAAAATAAAATCTATGTATTTCGTACCTGAGTAGAGTATTAAACATTTGGAGTTTGTTCGTACGTTTAAGGGGCATAATTAATAACTAAGGTAAAGCTGATAGGTTTCTTTAAATAAGGATCGATTTTAATTTTTTTTTCTACCGTCCAAAAGACTTTAATAAAGAAAAAAAATATGAAATTCTCATGAAATTTCCTCGGAACGCTATATGCTCGCACGTTATGTAAATATGCATGACTCTCCTTCTCATCTGAATAGGATGAAAAATTTTAATGAAGCACATTTTTTCAAGTTATATTAATCTGACTGAAAGCCTCTTGTGCGGTATGAGCAAACAAAAAAAAACAAAAAAATTGTGCCACCAGAAAAGGTTGCTGAACCCCGCGCGCGGAAAATGAATTAATTTTTCAACCCTTAGAACATACATCCGTTCCACACCCCTTTTCACCCCCTGCGCGCATCCCATTTCAGTTGCTCAGCAATATTTTACCATCATTACACTCATTACATTTTATATGATAACCCATTTTGTTTCTCGTGCGTTTGCTCATCGAAATTCAACACTCGAATGCAGGATGTTGAATTATTATATCTTGTGCGAATGCGGAAGGGGAAAGGAAAAACCTTAATGAGTTGAAGAAAAAATTAAAGATTCAAGAAAATTTTTTCAACAACACTCTCACGTGATTCTTCGTTGAAACTTTTGCACACTTAACCCTTTCACGTTCATATGAAACATTGAAAATTTCGATTTCTTGTCCTGATATTTATTTTGTGGCTACTCTCAGTGGAAATTTCTTAGTTTAAACGTCTTCTTTCCGTTTTTTTTTCTTCGTAAACGTTTCACGTTTAGGTCGATGTGTGACCCAAATGGAAGCGAAAGGGTTAACAGATCTTTTAATCTGATTTTTTCTCATAACGTCCATACTGACCACAAGGTGATTCTCTTTATTTTTTTGCAATAAACACACAGTAAAGAAAAAAAGAGTTCAAGTTTATTTAAAATAAATAAAAAATTACATCTCCATTCCCGCATTCGCTCGCGTTGTGAGGAAAAAATGTACTGTAATGTGATGTGGTTTATGAATAATTAATAGGAGAACGCACACATCATGTCAATGCTAAAATCTTGACCTCAGTCACAGAATCCGGAAGTTGCATTCTTCATCTTGACGATTTTTCTTGTTGTTATTTCTACCAGCTCATACAGCGTCCGTGCACTTCATTTCAATTTATTTCTAGAACACTACATTATAGCAATATTTGTACAACAACTACCCATGGATGTAGGAGCATTTTGTACCACAATAAATGTTTAACATCATCGTTAAAATGTTGCAAAGTCAGAACTGCGAGAAGGGAGGTATAGAGACGTGAAAGACCTAACGATAAGTCAAGAAAATAGCAAACACCAAAGAAATAATTGTGTGCGGTAAATGACTCAATGGAGTTCAATAGCACGTTTTCTCCACATAAAATGATTGAAATGGTATAATGTTGGAATCAGTGTGACTACGTACAAATTATTAACACTACAAATGCTGATGGATGGTTTCCTAGTTGGTTGGAAATACTAATTTTGCTGTGATTCTTTCTGGTTAATTTTTAATGCTCTAAATGGTTTATTTTCTCTGAAATCTATTAAATTTATTAATTTTGATTTTTAATATTTGAAATTCTGCATTAAACTACATTAAATTGGGTCTAAACTTGCTGTGAGCACATTTAGAATAAGACCTATTTTTTAAGAAAATGAATAAAAAATCCTTTTAATTTATTTAATGAGCTATATATACCGACTTCTTCAGACTCTCAAGAAGCTAAAAATAAAATAAAAGACTAATCAGTTTCATATCAATATCAATTAACCAATAAACAGGTGGAAATCTTAGGGTTAACAACACGATTCTGACTTATTTTTTCGGGGCATATTTTTTTTTTCCAATTTAACCATAAATCTCATCCATTCGCATTGCTCACATTGCTTTTCCCCTTGATTGCCTTATTCGCGCCAATGGGCAATCCAAACGAATAATTTTCAATGTCAATTCAGCAGACAAAATATCTAATTGAGCGGAACAATTGACCCACATTGGAAATTCATTTGAAAAAACAGAGGAAAGAAACGATAAATCCACAAATGAAATTGGTCTTTAAATGACAACAAAAAAAAGTCGTTGATTGCGCGAAAAGAAAATTCTCACAGTCACGTTCCAATTTTGAATGCGGGAATTCTCGGTGTGATGCGTAAGCCTCAATTGGGGCCCATTTGGAGACACAAAAAAATCTCCAGCAATTTCCGCAACGGAAGTATTTAGCACTTAACGTTTATCTGTGTGTTTGGTGTCGTTGTCCAGTGATCTCGCAGTTTATTGGCACTCTGAATGGGAGATTGGTTGGGAACATTCGCAGCTTTTTTTGCTATGGAGGAAAATCATTGGAGTGTTAAGGGTAAGCGTCATTAAAACTAAATAAATTTGGCGGATAATTTTATCTCACAGGACAATGCTCCTTTATTATTGTTTTAAGAAATATTAGAATTTTTTGTAAATATGAACTATAACACAAAATTTCAATTGTTACGGAAACTACTTAATAAAAAATTGTGATTACCCTTAGGGGACATTGCTGGCCATAGTGCCCAATTCATTTTTTTTTAATCATCAAAGATTGAATCTATTTAACCTATCGTGATAAATTTTAAATTTCATATTATTTGTAGGAAAATTTAACACGTGGAGAATCAAAAATTCTAACCTAAAACTTTGACCTGAATTTTCTCTGAAAAAGAAAACGTTTTTCTAAACCTTCTTTCAAAGAATCTTTATTAAATAAATTCCCCTACACAAAGGTGTAAAATTTATTAAAATAAAATAGATAGATTAGATTCTCTGGCACTTTAAAAATATAATTGGCCACAAGTGCCAGTTTTGTCCTCCAAGTGTTAATTACTTTATAAGTTGGTCGAAATTATTTCAATAAAATGCATTGTATGTATTCTCATGTGTAGAGGAAAAGAATATTTTATCGGGGATGCAAAATAAATAAACATCTTGAGGAAAAATGCACTCAAAGGGGTAGAAATTGGATGTTTTTCTTGCATTATTTTCTTTCCTAGTAATATCTCTTCATTTTCGACGATTCTATGCATTGCATCATATGGATTGTGCATTTGAATGGCATTCAGCACGTCTTTCTGAAAGATATATCTCTGCATACAATTTGTGAAAGACTCCATCTTCATATAAAGCTCCGTTTACTTTGGGTATCTTCATAGCTGTGTGAACTACACAGTTCAATATATAAATTTTTCAACATCTGGAATATATTTTTCTTTGCAGAAAAAGCTCTCATTGTTGGGCTATATTCAATATGTGACGTGATGGAAAATGTTTACAAAGAAGGGACAGAAAAATTCGACAATAAAATTCAAATGATTTTTTTTATCATTCACTAAAATTTTAGTATTTTGTTGAATTCCATGTGCAAAAGGGTTTACATGGCGAGAGAGAAGCATGTAGTATAGAGAGAGACATTCCACTGAGGATATTCTTCTTTTCTCAACGTCAATTCGAATTAATTTTAATAAAATACCTTCCAACACATAGAACTAACGCTCCAAACAAGCTGGTGCGAGAGTGAATGAGATCATCCTCCTTCTCGTTGTTCTGTGTCTTCCTGTCGAGACGATATATCGAGTCTTTTATCTGCCACAATTAACATTTTATTTTTCTTGTGTATCTCTTTTCTGTTTATATTTAAAACTGCTTGTAGATTAAACACACACATATGTGGAAAGAACATGTGAGGGCAACATACTGAAGGAAAACGACATATGGGGAATACATAATCTTTTTCTCCATATAGCTCTTCGGCTCCCACCGAAACAAGAAAGAAAACATCTGCGACAAAAAGTCTTTGAATGCATTTTAATAAATTGTTAATTTAAATCATTTAAATACATAAAATTGCAATATGGCCAAGAACTCCATCACATTTGCAATATATAGTTGGAAATAACTTGAATACTTTCTCTATAAATGAATTTTCTTGGAGTTTTGATGGAGTTCCATTCCAAAGAATCTCGCATATAAAGCATTCATGAATACTTTTGCGGTTTCATATTCCAAAAACAATTCATTCTCACTGCTATGTGCAATAAAACCTCTTCCGTATAGTGCTGTTAATCAAGATCTCAAGCAATTTTCCCGCATTTAGTTGCCCATAGCGAGTAGTGAGTGAATAAATTGAGGGAGAGAAATTCTTCTTTGATGTTTTTTTTCAGAATGTTTTGATTATGTTTTAACACCGTGTTGAGGTAGCGCAATTGGTTTCACCCAGTGTGTTGAAAAACAATTTGTGAAATTTAAAACTGAACTAAAAAGGATTTTATAACCTTTTCCAGCGAAACTGCATTTTATTATTCTTCTTTTTACCTATATACGCGGTATACAACTGATTGTTTTTACAAGTTTTACCATCGCAGATGTGGTACACTGATACAAATTCTCTAACAAGAAAAAATGAATGTGTAAAGCGCACAAAAGGGACATGAGAGCTTTCATCTCTCGCATACTGAATAATAAACTCACTACAGGCATAACGAAGGTAAAAGAAAAAAAATCACAAAATATTCCCTCAATCCCTTTCCATTTTCTTTTATCAATCTTTAATCAACCATTGAATATTCTAATACGTGTATGTGTTGCCCAGAACGTGGACATAAATAAATTAATAAAATATATATTGTACGGATGTGGTATGAAATGAGAGAGAGAGAGAAAAATGTAAAGTCATCGTAAATCCAATATATAATTTACCCATATACATACATATATGTAGGTTTTTCACAAAACAACATCGAAAAAGTATTTAAATATTACCGAAGCGGAAATGCAGTGTCAGCCCGTCTAACATGAATAAATTACAGAAATTGCCTTATTGAATTTTACTTGCTAATCATTTTCAACCATTTCCATTTTTATTTCAGTAGCTTTTCACTGTGATTAATCGATTTTCATTTTGCTACTGAAGCTTTTTTACGTAACAACCGTTTTAACAATACTATACGGGTAATTTTTGTTTTTGGACAAACCTAAAACTGTTTCGTCCATAATTTTTGACAAATATCTTATTCTCCTGAATTGAATTTACAAAAGTTAAAAAAAAATTAAGTAAAAAGAGAATTTTAAATAATTTTATTACAATATTAACTTTTCAGTTACGAATTCTCATTGCAAATCAAAATATATGTAGAAAATATTTAATAGCCAACAAACTCCGTGAAAGTTCTTATCACAATGAGTTATTATTCACTGCATTATGGAGATTGCACATTGTGGTTACACATATGATAAAGTTTCGTGTAAAACCCACAAAATGTTGATTATGGAGTTTCATTTAGTTTGGATTGCCATTGTCTCTCTTATTTGAATTTATTACTTTGTGTAGGTACCTTAAAGTTTCTACAGTTTGAGTGTTTTTGGATGGTTGACGTTGTGACTCTTCATACGTGTTTCTGCATACAAAGAACCTCGGGGATAGAACTTTTGGTAGATCAGAAGTTTACAAAAGTGAACATTTTCTAAATGACGTTGATTCGGTTAACAATCTTTTCCTAAATTTTGATATTCTTGGTGCAAGATCTTTATTAAAGATTTCCAGAAAAGTAAGAATTTAGAAACACAAATTGTCAAAATCTTATGTTGTAAGAATAAGTCCATTCATTCATAAATTCTATAATGAAAAATTCAAGAAACTTACAAAATTTTACAAACTTTTTACAAATTACTTTTCCTACTAAGACGTTTTCTTTGGGTTCCTTGCATACGTCTGTTATATTTTCTTGAAATGCGAAAATTTCCACGCTTTCCTCTTTCTTCGTATAAGATTTTGAAGACATCATTTAAACGTGAAATGTGTTGGCACGCGGAAATAACTTTGCATATCCTCTTGCTACTCTCTGGTAAGACTTTATTTACTCATTATTATGATAATTTTCTACGGATTTTCGCACTAAACTCACAAGTGTGATAACATTAGGGATTGAATTTGTTTTACATGCTTCTATAACACTCTCACAGAATTTCCTTGCACGCAATGTAATTTGATATTTAAATGTAAACACCTTTTCAAGTTTTCCCAGGAAGTATCCGAATGTTGTATGAGAGAGGATTGTTGGAATTTTCCGACAGGTAATTTAGGCAAATTAGGAATTTTCACATTTCCCGAATGTAAGAAAGCTCACATTCCAAATGAATCACATGCTAATGTTCTACTCTGTAGCCACACTGTAGCTTACTAGTTGAAAATAATAAGTATATTTTATTGTTTTTTTTTGGACTCTTTAAAACAATGAATATTAATTTTGATTTTTCTCAACTTTTACACAGACGAAAAAAATAACTTTTCCTTTCAAAACTCAACTTTGGAGCGAAAAGATGAGATCTCACTCAATGAATTTTAAATTGAAAAAAAAAAAAAAAACTTTCGCTAGTTATTTTCAATGTGCTAAATATTTGCACAAAATTGCTCAATAAAATCATTTGTTATATGAGATCGAGTGAGAGATTTTTTTTCTTTCTCCATCCGTTGGAGGTCTTAATTGAATGCGATATGCATTGCATATACAGAGGAGATAATGCAGTAGAAAAGTGCATTAATTAATGTCAAGGTTTAGCTGTGCTTTACATGATTCATTAGTAGTCAATTTCCATTGTTTGAGAGTTTCTTTCAGTCTTTTTTTTTCTATTTTTTCGCTTCTCCAATTTGTCGTCTTGTTTACTTAATAATAAACTCTCTTAACACACACATTGAGTGCTGAATTTTCTCATGAAGACCCATTATCCACCGCACACATTTATTGTAATTAATTAATTATGAATTCCATTCTCTCACCAGAGTTACTTTTACGCGCAGTATGTGCCTTCTTCAATATTAAAACTTTTTGTATGGTAAACTGCTTTACCAAAGAGCTCTCAAAAGTAGCCAAATTGCCTTGAAAATGTGAGATTCTTAAGTGTGGTGAAATGATTGAGTGAATCTTCTCCGGGGTGGAGGGGAGGAAGGTGTAAAATCAACATCACATAAGAAATTCCTTTTTAATGTTAATGGCTACCGTGTGTGTGTCATTGCTATTATATTCTAACAACACAAAAGCGAGATAAATTATCACAAATTTAGTATTTTCTCGAGAAGAAAGGAAGATGGGTACAATTATATATTTTTGGATGTATAGAAGAGAGGGAAAGTCATAAATCAAAAAGAGGTATCATGTAAGAATATGAATGAGATAATTGAATCAGATGACAAATTCAATTTAATTTCTTCTTCAAGCGTGTGACAATGAACCCTTCTCACCATGACAATAACATTCCGATTTTCATGACATTTCATTCATTTTGTATTGAAATTTAAAGATAGCAGCAATTAATGTTTTAATTTTAGAATTTAAGTAAAATTGCCATGGCTTCTACTCAACGGTAGAGGGTAATAAAATTTATGTCAAGTTCAATTAACTTTAAGAAAAACATTCGTTAATATTTGAATGTTGAGATTTGAAGTATGTTTAGTTATAGATGAATAAATGGAAAGTATGCATTATGTCATAGGCTTGCCAATAAAGCAATATAAAATGCCTAAAAAGAGTTTAATCACTGATCAATGAAAAAGAAATCCTAATTCGAGAAACAATCTGAACACGATTAATATTTTAGAATGATTTTAATAGAATAATAAATAGCCAAAGAGACTTCCCATTTTTTTTTCCCTGGAATGAACTCCTTTAGAAATAAAATCATTAAGCTATTGACGATTGACGAAAATACTGTTTTGGATTTCTTGCAATTTAAACAATTTTATTATTTTTTTTTGCATTGAAATAAAATTTGCAATTTTTTTCATCAATTTGCGAACATTTTTTTTATTTTTAAATGTTTTTTGTTGCTGCAAAAATGTGACATAGTCAGTGTAAATATCAACCTAATGCAAACACGAAAATGGTAATTACACGTATATAGTACACATAGTATTGTGTTTATAGCACAGTTTGCTCTCAAAAACATACTCTCCGGGTGTGCTAGAAAGTTGGCAATTACGAATATGGTGTTGTTGGTGTAGTAGAACATATGAAAATCATTAATCTCTTCTACAAACAATTTGGTACAAAAAGAAAATACGGGGGATAATCACGGCTAAAATGTGCTCTCCACACGTAGAAAGGAAAGCTGTGCTGTGCAGTATAGAATAACATGCGCTAAAATGCTGTTGGAAAGGTGAGAATGGGAAGTTTAAAGAGACCGCAATGTGCTTTACTGAAAATGGCAAAATATTTGATCTGTGTGATGTTGAATTAGCTTATTCTCGGTAGCAAGAGTGGCTTCGGTGCTAGAAGTGTGTGCGGCTGTATCAGAATTCCTCAATTAGTTGCTCGTGCGGTGGTTGAATGAACAGAGTGGGTGGTTTTTGTGCGGACGAAAAGTATCTTTGTGCCTAATTGAAGGGGCTATTTGAGTTTAAATTCGTTATTAGAAAATTCTTGTGGTGGTGATGGATCATCGGAGGAAGACGACTAATTTTCACGTTTTCTTGCAGATGTCTCACATTATTGGTATGAAGTAAATGGAAGTGAAAAGTTCAATTTAGGGATTCTTTTGTGAAGGCACTTCCCTCCGTATGTGAGTTGTAATGAACAGAAGAATAGCGCACAAATTGATTCTCTCAATCAATTACGCAAATAAAGTCACAATGAAAATACATTTTCAACATGAAAGTTACAATAAATGTTTGAATTTTCTTTCGCGGAAAGCATCTTGTCGATTCTAACTGAATTTTTAAATTTTCTTCCATTTTTTTACACACAGAAAAATTTTTCGTCGATCTAGCGAGTGAAATGACTCGCACTTCTACGTATACTAGGTTATACAAATTTTTCCCAAAATCTGACTTAAAAATTGATTTAAAACATTAATTCTAAACCAAAATTCACTCAAAGTGATTTCCGAGCGAAAACTCGCCGTTGATTGTGCTTATTCGCAAAAATTCACCTCAAACTCGCATTCTTACACCTTATTTTGCTGTGTGTATCGAAACCAACATTTCTAATATGCCACAATACGTAAAATTTGTGTTTAAATTCCATGCAAATATCATAAAACTATGATTTGAAATTAATAATAAAATACCTTCATACATGAAAATGAATTTTCTTGGTCAAAAGCGTCGAAATGTTCTTCTTTTGGCACCCATTGGCGGGTGAAAACGTTTGTGTGATACAATTGAATGCGGGTGCTGGAAATATTGACTGAAATTCCGGGGATTTTATCATTCATCCTATCACGGGGAGAGCTCCGGAAGATACGCGCGTGGTGGGCTCAATGACGTGATGTGGTTGAACGCAGAAAGGCGGGTAATATGCTCTCAAAACTATGGCGGGGAAAATGAATCTTTTGGCTTGGAGCACCCCATGTGGTGGCTTATTGAGCTTACCATATATCATGTGTGTGTGTCGCTAAACCACAAATTTCAATGTGTACACTGCGTGACATAATAAGATTCAGGATATGCGTGAAAGTTATGGCAAAACGGAAGGAATCTTTGGGAATATCCTTTTACAGGATTTGCTGTTTCAGTGTTGATTTTGGATTTGGTAAATACGGTAACACACCCCAACACTTAACGCCCAACATAGGTGGATTTCAGGAAAAGTAAAAAAATCGTGTAGTTTCACTTATAGCCAGAGTATGGTTATTTGATTGGAAATATTGGTTTTTTTTTTAAGATATTTCTAAAGATTTCTAGTCACAAAAGGTATAGATTAGGAAACATAATCCGGAAAAATGCTGAATTCAATCCTGAAGAGTAGTAAATTCAAGCCTAAAACGCACTAAATCAAACCTTAAACGTACTAAATTCAAGCACAAAAGTAGTAAATTTAAGCAAAAAAAAATTGTTTTAACTTTTAGCTAAAGAAGAGATTCTATAGAAATTTTAGTATTTCCCAATTGACCATTAAACAGGCCACAAATGCCAAAATGGTTAATGTTCGTAAACAAACTTACAAGCTGATTTTGCAAAATTTTTGCACCATGTTGTACATATAGTCGTGTATATGAGAACTTTCACTCTTTGGTAAGATTCCAAACCCACGCGGCATTGCACCACATGATCACTTCATCTGGTAGTGGCAGAAAAGATATCTTATAATGTACAAAACATATTTCTTTTTTATATAATCCACCGCCATAATCCACTTAAATATTAAAATGTCTTTTAATGAAGGTCAGTGAGGTTTCTTTTCCTCTTCCATAGTCACATTAACTATTGTAAATCTGCTGTGAGTCGCCCCCCACACACACGAGAAAATAAATTGCGAGTTTATTGATGTGTTGTGGGTGTCGATGAACATTGCGACAAATTATGCGTAAAATGGCGTGATGCGTAACTGAAATGGCTGATATAATGTGTGTTCCTCATGTTCATAACATTCATATTTCATGTCCTCCAGAATGGAATTTATGCACTTTTGCACTGATTTTCCATGCTTTTCAATTTTCCACACTCCACTATGGCGCCAATTTTCTTTCATGCATTTCTGAGTGTCTTCATCACCCAGTTGCCGTGTTTGGGCGGGGTGTGTAAAAGGAACATTCTTCGCTTGCAATGGCCGAAAATACGATCTGCAAGCCAGGGCAGTGTGCCAACAAAGGCATGGTGAGACACATTTTTCTCCATAAATATGGAAATCGAATTTTTTCCTTTCAAACATTGCAAAAAAGGAGGTTTGCAATTCAACGAGGATGTGAGAAAAAATACGAAAAGGAAGAGAATATCATGGGAGCAATCAGAATGGTTGCAAATGGAAGAAGATGGAAAAAATGAAGAAACAATTTTTGGGGCACTTCAAAATGTCGCTTCCGCCTCATACTTCTTACAATTGTGGTGCTTTTACCCCCTGTATGCTCCGGAAAAAAGTTATCATGATTGTTAATTTTCAGCAATTTTTTGTTTTGCATCAAACGAGACGTGGAGAAAAATTTTTGTTTTGCAAAACTTTTTCCTAATCGGATTATTGAAATTTTCAACCATGAGTCCCACCACAAATGCCATAAAATATTTCTTCTTTATGTCATGGAGCATTGTTTCAGTTTGGTATTATGTTTTATGCACAAGAATGATGTATGTACGACTGTTTTGGTCAATGATGCTGATTTGTTGTGTTGAGAAACTTTTCATGACAATTTTAACGATTTTTTTCAAACTCATATTTTGAATTAAAAGTCATTATTTTCAGCAGAGAAAATTCCATATTTTTTGTTAGATAACTTTTTATTAAAATGATGTAAAATATATATCTTCACAGAAAGCTTTCAAAGCTTTCAAATAGATCTCTTGAGTTTAATCTCTTGTATTACAAACTATCCCTATAGAAAAAAATTTAAAAAAAAATCGTCGCCTCTGCTTGATTCCCAAAAAACTCATTTCCTATGAATTTACATATTTTAATGTTTTAATACTCATTCTATGCTATACTGTTTATCGATTTCCTAACAGAGTTGATTTAGTAATCATTGATTGATGAAGATAAGTTACAATTTTATGCAAATTCCCAACAAATTTATTACATCGAGACGAGAAAACTCACAGAGGGTGTCAGATTGAAATCGTATAATTTATTCGGTACAGGGGCATCCCTCAATTTCCATAGGTTCTCTCCTCTCTCCCACAACATTTCTTATTTCACCCCTCGAGTCATTCATTCACTCTCCACCTATGATGGGTTCTACACCGTCTCTTGGTTGTTTGGCGCCAAGGGATACCCTGAGGGTGGAATTCAATTGAAAAGCTCTTCTCGTGTTGGTAATCCAACTGATTACGCAAAAATTTTCAGCCCATGATATATTTCCCCCACATGGCGCATTCACAGCAAGATGGCCCGAAAATTGCGTGTAAAGTTGCACTACAAATCTTCAGCTGAGAAGTGTCGTTTTGCACCACAAAAAATACGAGGGTGCCTCTAAAAATGATCTCTGTGCGACCAAGTGTGGTCCACCCTGAATTTAGTATGAAACGCGCGCGTGGTAGACCCTCAGGGTGCGATACTTCACCCTCTCTCGTACCCAGAGAAAGACAGCGGACGAGACCTTTAACTTCATTCCCATTAATTTCCTAACGCCTGACGTGTCTAAACGAATGAAATGAACGATGATTTGGTGATTATGATTAAAATGAAAACTTCTCGTCTTTCTCCCTTACTGACTGCCCTTAGCAGCCCACACACACACACACCCTCTTCTGGAAAACCCAACTCAATATATGTGACAACATCTCCGATGACAATTTTCCACATCTACGATTCGACCCTCGCCACTTCTAAATTTTGACAAATTCACCACCCGCCCCCGTATATCATGTCGTATCCTCCCCAACCAGTCAGGGGGTGGGGTGTACGATAGGAAGTGAGGACGGATCCTATCCAGACATTGAAAAGTATTTCACCAACGCACTTTGCATCTTCTCCCCGCATTCAGTGGCGAAGGAACGATGATTGCTTCCGGCACTGTTTTCCTGTCTATATTTCCAACATCTAACAAGTGAAATTCCCAATAGGGAGCATACATAACGTCAAATCTTTCACTTTATGCTCCCTCATTCCATTCATTGTTAAATCCGATAATATCATATCCAAAGATATGTGGATAACCTGAACTTTAAGATTAGAATGGTAACTATTTGTAGAGTCATTCTTTGAGTTGGAAAAGGAACATAAGTTCATCCCACATTGATGATTTCTTGTCAATAAAATATGTTTCGTTATTAGAAAAGTTTTCTTTTAATTAAAATAATTAATTTTAACCATTTTCGCTCAAAGTCCTTAAAAAACTGCTAAAGTTAATCTAATAAGATCTTTCCCAAGTTGGATTAGAAATTGATTTTTAATTCTTTCGCGTCCATTCCCTTGCTAAAAACCGAAAACCTTTTATAGGCTTCAAAGTACCTACATTTTAAGCTGGAATTCAGAACGTTTTAGCTCATCAGAAACATTTAGTTGATGGTGACACAGAACAAAGGCAACCTGTTCCACAGAGTTAACATCAACATCAAACCACATAATGGAAATAGCGAGAACATTAAAAAGCCGTACCCATCATTACATATCCTCCCCCATAAAAAAATTGCACCATATAGAGGGATATTCGTTCTCACTACAAAAGCCCTAAATTCACTTCTTAAAAGCCTCAGTCACAACGTTTGAGTGGTATGTAAACATTTACTTTTCACCGGGCGAAGAAGAAAATGCTTTTCCACCGTGAAATTTTCTTCAAGGCGGCACGCAAGAAAAGTTAATTGAAGGTCACATGCAAGTTTTCACATCAGAAACTTTGCTGTGGATACGGCACGTGCTGCGAAAAAGGATAATTTATTATTAATAAAATTTTCCGCACACAACAGTGGAATTATATGAGAAAAATAACTAGGGCGGAAAGATCTAATTTAGCCTTTTGCGCTCAGCGAATAAATAGCTAAATGCTTGAGAAATTATTAATGATTTTAATAGGGAAACTAATTTTTGGGGTGAGTTTGTGCTGATACTAAAGTCTGTTATGTTATGTATAATACAGGGAGAGAAAAAATTTCTTCTGTTTACTACAAGTAAAAATAAATTGCAAATTTCCTTAAAAGGTACACAAAAAAGCACAATACCAGTCAAAAGAGTTTGTATTTGATGAGGTAAATTTCTTCTCTTCTTACTTATTTTTCCACCCCCACCATTCACATTAATTTTATTAAAAGGGAAAATGTTCGCGACCCCTTGAAAGATCTCACAAAGCGCGCGCGAAGGCAAAAGCAGAGAAATTTATAATTTTCTTTCCCTCTTTATATACATATTTATTGTGCACCAGTCCATATCATAAAAGTCGTTTAGTTGGTCTTTCGCAGGCAATTTTATATATTATACAAAATGTTGATCCTTATGCTAATTAGTGTACACATTGAAGAAATTCACATTTAGACACGTACACAGCCTTTTGAGACGTCACCACTTGAGTCAGCTCCCCACCATTGAATTGTTTGTGCCACCCCCGTTGAGAAGATGGCGTCATTTGTGGCTGGCGACGTCTCGACGCTCGTACACACCTCCGTGAACACCAAACACTCCCCAGTTGGATTTTTTTATCCATCGCATCAACTATTTGTTTCATGGAAAGAAACCATCATTTTGACGTAGAGAAAATAATTTATGGTGGCAAAAAGGGCAGAAAGGAAATTACACACTCTGGGAAATTAAATTGAAAAGCTCTCGCAAAAAAAGCACACAAAGGCAACCCCCCCCCCCCTTAAGTACAAGTGCCCCCTTCGCGCGCACCCACCACAAAGTCACCTTTACAACGCGGCAATATTATTCGGAATCAACAGCCGAGAAACATTGAGAACGTGACAACATGAGATTGCAAAATGAAGTAATTCTAACGAATTTTCATCTTGTTGTAAAGATAATTAAGAAACTTTCTAAAGTGTCTCTTCGTGTCTTTCAGCAATTTTATAATAGCTCCCCCACACTAAATTAATGTCCTTCACCGGTGTGATGAGTGAAATGGTATAAACGCGTATACATTTGGGTCAGAAGTTAAGAACGATGGGGACAGTGCTGATATTTTAATTTGTTCTGTCAATATTTTTGTTTGTTTTATTGAAAACATAAATAGGTAACTTTATTACATTTTGCTTGCTTATGAAAGAAACTTTTCAAGCTAAATTTGCTATAGAACAATTCTTTAAGAAAGTGTTTGAGGTAGACTTCCCAAGTAGCATTTTAGGAAAAATCTTTGACAGAAATAAGTCAGTTTCTCTATATTGTATAGAAGACTAAGAGAATAGGATAGGGAAAATTCTTGACAAGTGATGGTTAATCTTTACCCAATTTAAAACAATAAAAGTTGGGAGAATTTTGCATTCTTCGAAAAATTCTCGAATATTCTTTGTCTGGAAAATTGTCCTGAATTTGCTGAATTTGGTTTCTTTTTTATGTTTTAAATTTATTTATTGGGTCCATTCTTTTAGAAAATCTCTCGAATATTTACTTACCAATTTGTGAATTTCAAAGCAATTACTGCAAAAATTATCGAAAAAAATATTCGAGAACTTTTCGACAATTTCCTATTTAAGGCGGAATGTGCTAAATGGGTTATTTATTATTTTGTATAGGTATATTTTAAAACCAAATTTTCTCTCTTTTTCGTTATTGTTTTTATCAGAAAAAGAATCAAGCTTAAAACGTCATAAAAATATATTAGGTAATTAAATAATCTCTAAAATTAATTCTTTACTATTGAATCTCAGAGGACTGAACTGAAATATATGTACTGTACATACATATATAAAAGCTCCTTCAAAAAAGCTCATTTGAAAAGCTCCTTCAGAAAAATTAACAGAGAAACGTGAATTCTCAGTGAAAATTTCCCTCTTTCATTCCGTATTGCTTTATTCTTTGAAGTACACACAAAGCTCTCTCTGCAATTCCGTGAATATTTAGCGCTTCACGATTGGAAATTTAATTGTCTTTCATTTGCATTTTCGTTGTATTCGCCTGGAAAAAGCACGATTGGGGTTCTGGAAAACCAATTTATATTCCCTCGCGCACAATTCCCTTTTTTCTTGCCACAATTAATCTTATTTACTCATCATTACAAATTCAATAGAATTTGGGATTGATGTCATAATGATTTTTGACTCCTGATGAATAAATATACAAAATTACACGCGATAGATTAATTATATATAATCAGTGTAATTCCAAGCGGTAATTGCCATCAAAACCCCCTTTACAAAATCATTTTAATTACATTTTCACCAAGTTGACACCCCGGACGTAATTTATAATCGACCATCATTTGCAGTTGAATTAACCTTTCTTTTTGGGGATTTTTTTGACGAGAAGTTTTATTTTGAAGTAACAACAAAAAAAAACGTGGGAGAAAGTCATGATAAATGCAGTGCCTGAATTTTGGGAGGTGTAGCTTTAAATTTAAGCAGAGAATTTCTCATCATTAACCGTTAAAATATACTAAACTTTGTCCTTTTTCTCTTTTTCTTTTTAGGTAAGTACATGTACAGCAGAGTAACTTCGAGTTGAAGATCAAGAGAGCGAAGCAGTGTGAATATCTTCTGTAATCCAGATAAATGGGATTCAATCCATTTTCGTGGAAGTATTGTACATTTCTGGTGAAATTTCTTGAAGCGGGTGGGTGAAAATTCGCGCAAGATTGTGAATGGGTGAAGTACTGTTGAATCTCATTTCTTATTCATTTTTTCGCGCGAAATATTCTTCACATTTAGAGGGAGTTTAAAACAGGTATGTGCACAAAGTTTAATGTCTTTTCCTTTTTGGTGCTCTATATAAAGACTATGCAGAATAAGGTGAATAGCGTGTAAGGAATTGCCAAGAAATCTCCCTTGAAGAATCCCTTGATGGCAAATTCTGTTAAATCATCCTTGAATTTGACCTTTGGATCAATTTCACGGGGCGTTATCGTGCATCAAAGTTGAAACATTGCTTACGTAATGGTGTTGTGGGAGAATAATGAAGAGGGAAGACGAAGTGAAAATGACTATGAAGAATTTCTTAAAGCTCATCTTGCCAAAGAACCATCCACCGCACAACTAACCCTCCTACATACAGCAATTTATTCATCCGCCTGTGAAAGATTCCATTTGTCTGTAAATTTTCACCTGTTTTGTTCCCATCAATATGAATTTTCTCCTCTCATGTAGGCTTGTTGGAATTGCAGAGGGATCTACCACAGACACTGGACAAATATTCATGTTAGGCCTGGCTGTTTATATGGGTTGAGGGAAACTCATATAGATGGGTAAAAGGGGGAGAGAGAATAAATTCAATAATGGAGTTAGGGCAAGTTCATGAAATGCCACTGCATATCCGTCTGCTAAATGACCTACGGAAATGATGGAGTGTGAACATGAATTTCCACTATCACTCTCACTTTTTCCTCCAACCCTCCCTAAAGCAGCATTCTTTGCTTGCATATTTAATTTCCTCTGCACTCAGGGGAAAATATATTTAAATATGGGGATGTTTTTTGTTGTTTAGAGTTAAAATTGAAAAATATTTAGTATTTTTTTTAATTAGCAGTTTAGGTTTTTAAGGATCCTTAATTTAAACTATTTAAATAATTAATTTTCCTAATGTGGAACCCGGAAAAACTACCCCTAGTAGCCTTGACACACAGTCTTGCAGTTCTTGCACATACGTCTGTGCGCGACGATGGTTAATCTACGAATAACTCTCACCATTGCTATCTGTTATACTCAACTGTGTTCTTGCCAATCATTCTCTCTTATAATTATATTAATTTCTCTTCTATTGCCTGCTATTCTAACCTCTGGGGTTAGATTATTACGTTGTTAGAAAAATCAGGACTAATTCCTTCCGGAAGCATTATCCATGAAGATATCAGATCAACCCAAATGCATCCTTTTAATTTTCACAAGCGGTTTTTCCACTTTTGTGCGTCTTTAATGGTAAATTTTCTCATTGTCTGGGTATCGTTAAACCCATCAGTTGTCTAAACTAACTTGTTAAGCCTCTTAGGAAAATTTAATCAAACTAGTTGAAGATTTAGTCTAGATACGTATGATTATCAAATTTAGAAAATTCTGGCTAAACTCAAAAAGATATACGTTTGACCGGATACATCGTTTCTTTGGCTGACGCTTCCGGAAGGACTTAGTCGAAATTCATTATGAATTAAAATTCCCTCAGGTTCCTTTAGGATAGTTATTAGGGTAGATTTCGATTTAAGGTTAGTCACTATATGAGCAGGTTAACATTTACCAAATATTGTCATTCAGAGCATTTCTCAAAAATGAAAAGCTCTAATTGTTAAAAAAAAAATTCTTTAATAAAGGCTCCTTGAATTTTAAAAATTTGGAACTACGTAAAAAACTCAGAATTTCTCTGAGTGTTTAGTTCCGTGTTTTAAAGACATTTTTCACTGATACACCCCAGTATACATATGTATGTATGTACATAATATATGTACATAGGAGTCGTATCTCTTTACACTCATCCTCTCACAATACCTTTGGGGGGAATTTTTAAGTTTTCCCCCCGGATGAGTTTTAGTGAAGTGTGTTGTAGAGGAGAAAATGAAAGAGACAACCCGGGAAGGGTTATCTGACGGATAAAATTTGTCTGGTCACGACGGAAGCTAACTTTTGCGCAAAGATGAAAAGTGATAAGGAGTGTGGCAATTCATTTAATGCGGGTGTAATCGATTTAATCTCATTGTCTTGTGGAGAATTCAAATGAATGGCTCTCTTTATTTGACTTATTTCATCATCATGGTGTCTTTCAAATAATCATAAGCTGGGTTAACGGACAGATTGGATTTTTCAAATTGTTGACGCAAAACGCCGGCAGAGGGGAAATCTGATGGAAATGATTAAAATCACGTCAATGGTGATCGTATGAAATAATTATACTTCGCGAATCCTTGATTTGTCAATTTCTTACAAAAGCTTTGATATGTTTGTATGAATTTTAAATTCATCTTATCTGCGTTCGTCATACCTTTTCTTCAGTTTTCTTCCTCGCCGTACAATATGCAGAAAATCTTCAACGTTTGAGATGTGAGGAAAAGAAAAACCCGGGAAAATGTTTCAATGTAGGGCAGAGTTTTCGTAATCAATTTTTCTTTCTTATCCTTCGTTGTGAAAGTTGGGAAAAATGGCTAAGGGAATGGAAGCAGAGATCTCAGGGAGAAAAATATATTGAAGGAGAATGATGGTGAATGGTGGAAGAATGTAAGAAGACATTGTGTGGAGAAACAATATCCCCTCTCTTGAAAACATGGAGTTCACATAATTCTCAACAGCTATACTATATATGGATGGATATCTTTTGGATAAAATTCCCCAAACCACCCCCTTGTTTGGTGAAGGGCAATAAATTTTTATATGGAATGTGTTATGCGTTCCACACAATCTTAATTTGTAAATCTTTCAAAGTACGGTAGCGAATTAAATGGATGGCGTTATTGAAAACAATGTGTGTGTATGTTGCGGAGGACAAAATTGGATTTTGGGGCAATATGTCAATACGTAAGAGTGCAATAAATCCTCCAGCACAAACACTATATCCCCCCATTCTACGATGTTGGTAAGAGATATTTTAAGGATAATTTATTTTATCCTCCTTCCTACCCTTCCTCTCTCGCCGAACTCTAGGGGTGTTGGGAAAATGTCTTTGAAGAGAATCAACAAAGTGGTGCAAAGCTCACACACCGGGAATGGGGTGTGGAAACTTTTCAACTTTCACCAGCATGTTATTGTGCGTGTGGTCGATTTATCGACATTATTTTATGGCTTTGATATTTTCCCATAAAAGTTTTGTCAGTGTGCTGAAGAAGGCAAAATCAACCCAGATTGCATTAAGGGAGAAGGAATAGAATAGTTTGGGAAGAGAAAATCCAAAAATTCCATTTACGATGAGGGTGAATATGATTAGGGGATGAAAGAACGACAATATCCTCCGCAGAGATTGTGTAATACATAAATGCCCCTATCCATCTTACGTGTGATTAATTGGGGAAAATCTACAAAGCGATTTGCACAAATGTTTCTGATTAACTGAAACAAAATATAATAATGGGGTCGATTCTGGTTAAAATATTTCATTTTCTGTTCTTACAAATTAAACAATTGTTGTAAGATTTTGACAGTTAATATATTTTTTAAATCGTTCTTTTGTCGTTTCATAAAAGAAGACAGAGAATTCTTTATTCCAGAAAACAGTCAGAAAGATCTTCAAAGAGCGCTGGAAAAGTAATACTAAAAATCTTATAACTGATGAATTGCAAGAAAAGAAAATATTTTTAACAGAATCGGCCCCAACGGATATTTGAAAATTTTTCTTGTCTTAATACTTCATCAATTTTCCAATTAATGGGCCTTATTCAGCGACTAAGAAACCCTTGAAATTCGCTTGAACTCTTGAAATTTCAGTACAAAGTTTAAAGATTTCAGGGGTTTCTTGGTTGCTGAATAAGGCCGATTATTTTAGGTTTTCAAAAAATTGGAAAAGGTTAGTTAAATTTAATAAAAATTCCATCAATTCCTTTAAACGGTCTTCTTCCTTTAAACCTGCAAACGATCCAAATTAAGTCAATTTTCCACCTGTGCAAATAACATTAATAAAACGAACATAAACACCAAAATCGATTGTTGGGGCGAACATAAGCAATGTTATTTGACGAAATGGTGGTGTATTGAAAGCTTCTTGGACGTGTCACGGTGGATTGACACAATAGAGATGCTTCAGTTCATTTTGCATCGCAAACGATGCCATTTTCACTGAATTGTTTTATCAAACAAATAGACGTGAGCGAACAATTTGTTTTCCCAATATGATAAATAAAACAACAAAAGGATTATGTTAACGTTAATAGTGATACATTTCAATACTAATATGGCTCTTTAAAGAATGCAATGGTTCTCTCGTGAACAAACAATTCTCTATCAACATTTTTTTTTAATGTTCTGAGAAATAGAAAAATTCTCAGCTAAAAAAAATAATTTTTATATAAACCTGTTCATTTTATAGTCTCCCCAGGAGGGGGTTGAGTACCCCCCCAATTTTCACCAGACTATATTTTATCTAACTGTATATAAAATTTTCCGAGTGTATTAAAAGTACAAAAGCAATATTAAAGTCAAATTCATAAACTTTAAATAAGTACATCATAAAGTTTTATTCATACTCCCACCTTACGCAAATCACCAAGTGATTTCTATTGTGTGCGACTTCTCATCCCCCATGAGACCTATAAGATGCCATTGAGTTTCAATATAGCATCCTTGATGTGACTATAGAATAGAGTATTTTGCAAGCAATGAGAAAATGGCTCAAGTTCGTCCACAGTGTGAAATAAACAATCTCTTCTGTACGGGGGCTGTGTGTGTGTGGATATAGCCAAATCCTTGTGCAAACTATATGTGCCGTATGAACGGTGATCTATGGTGGTAAACCCGTACAGAATTTGCATGATTCATAGGGTTTCCAACATGGGTAGAACGTTAAGGTTCTCTACATACAGTTGCATTTGGGTGGCACAGGGAATTTTCTTCAGCAAAGATGGTCATAATTTAAAATTTACGGCCATCTCAGACCCACATTGACTTGCTCATATCCCGGGTAGTCTGCACCGATTTTCACCTTACCAACCACAAACACTGGACGCTCCCGTACACCGATCTGTAATTTAGATACACAGCAAGTCGGTCGTGTGGAGGAATCTTCTTGTGCTTTATATGTAATCCCACCCCATGGACGTTTCACCCAAAATTCAACTTGTAGACCACCTCGGCAATATTTTGTTGGCAGGGCATTTCCCTCACTTGGTGATTTATAGTCTTTCATCCCAAACTCGTTCGGAAAATGCTACATCTATCCGCTTTTACTATATATAAATATTTTCCATTTTCCTCCCATATTGGGGGAAAATGCGCCAAATCGGCGCGGGAAGTTTTTCCGATGAAAAAAAAATCTATTCTTAGGTGAAATTTATGCAACAACCCCTAAATTTGGAAATCGATTATCGTCCCAAAACTAAGTGATTATCATTTCCACTCAATCATCAATTATTACATTCTTGTTGCCGCTCTTCGTATAAAGTAACAATTGAACCCTGATTTCTTTGGGGTTGTACACACAACACCCCTTCGTCCGGGAGAATTTTACGGGGAAAGCTTTGGGGCAGCAATAAACAAGTGACACATCATCAATCATATGGATGTATATTACGGGAAAATGGTCCTTAAATATATATTCCATGAAGCCACTATATTCCATTGAATTCATCGAATAACCCCCATGTTGATGGGATAAGGAGTCCTACATCTTCCACAACATGACAGACAACTGTCTTTTTCACTTTTCTCCTCTTATTTTCCTCTTGGCCATTTTCCCTTTAATCTCTTTCTCTGCTATATACACAACACACCTACCCCATCTTCTGCGATACCATAAAATAAACATAATTCTCATGATACCATTGGGTTTTATATTGATTTTGTCTGTAAGGAAACGTATTGAAATACCCGGTATACAAGGAAATTCACTTTTTCTATTTACCCCAAAGATAAGCATACTTTCATTATTGAATTTCATCTGCACGTCTCCCCGTATATACCTTTTCTTCCACGATTACTCCACTACGAATCATCCCGCATTGCTATGCATCATGAAGAAAGCAACAATAGGAGAAAGTATTCAATCACCACTGCTTGATATTTTGTTGCGGAATCTTTGCTTTCAAAGTGTTGTGTTGACAAAGAGATTGATTTGCGGATTAATTTCACCAAGAGAGCACAACAACAACAGGGCTAGAAGAAAATGTGGAAAACATACAGTCAAAATAATCCAAATTACAAGACTTTGCTGTTGCTTGCTGACGTATTGTGGTTCTTGTGGTTTCCCTATGTGCGAGTATAATTTGATTAGGCGGGTGTTGTATACATAAAATGAAATGATTGTTAAGGAATGTTTATTTTGAGCCCTATATGTGATGATCAAATTAATCACTTCTTGTGCATGATTTGTAATAATTTTCTTAATTCTATACCTTTGCTTAGAGTTGGGAAAGTTAATGTAAAATTATTTGTTTAACGGGTGAAATTCACTAGTCAGACAGTCTTAAGATTCCTTAAGAAAGACATCAGTTTTGATAAATTTTTTTTAAAGTTTTCTTAAGATTCTTTAAGTTTGGTTAAGATTTATTAAGAAAAATCTTAAGAATCTTAATTTTTTCCTAAGAAATCTTAGGTTTTCTTAAGCGAAACTTGCTCGATTTACTTAAGAAATCTTATGTTTCGCTTAAGAAAACTTTAACATCTTAAATTTTTTTTATGATCTTAAGTTTTTCCTTATGGATTCTTAAGAAATCTTTTGAAAACTTAACACATTCCTAAGAAAACCTTAAAAATCTTAAGAAAATTTAAGTCTGTCTGACTAGTGAATTTCACCCAATATTTGAGTGAGAAATGATTTGAAAGAACTTAAAAAAATATTTTTCTTTGCAAAAGTTAATCTAAACTAATAATTAACTAAACGTCTTTAAATCAAAAATATTGATTTACATTCACGAAAAAAATTAATTTGTAAAGGGTTTTAAATATGCTGAAGAGTTCCATTTGTAAAATATCAAACTTTAGTGCTTTAAATGTCTAGATAAGTAGCCAAGAAGTCTTCTTCAAAAGCCTCCGGTTAAATGGTAAACTCTCATTTTGTTGACACAGTATCGAATATGAATAATGATGTTCTTTATTTAACTTAACGAATTAAGTAATGTATAAACACGCTAGCACCCACACCATTTCTTGTACTCATAACGAAGAAGAACATCTCGATATTAATCCTATGGGATTTACTATACATCGCAGCAGGATTGACCTGGAAGTCAAATATATTTTTCTTCGGGGAAATTCTCGCATAAGTATTACGCTTGAGATATTTATTGCTCAATTTTAATGACAGGAAGCGGCAAAAGTTTCATGTGTTATTTGCTAAATCCAACATAAACTTCTCAATTCCATAAAACCAATTTTAACATTTTCTTATGCACACCAAACTAACCGTCTCGTTGGGAGAAGTTTCTTGAAGTCTCACTTCTAGCACTCACCCAAAAGTCATCTCAATCAATTTCGTTCGTGCAACTCCATTATTGTTACCCATAGCAATCACACATTTTCCAGTATGTATGGAATGGGTTGTGAAAATGTTCACGTGGCGCAATAAGATCTCTCCGTCAGGCACACACACACACAGATGAATTGGGGAAGTTGATGGGTACCGCACATGACATAGCTTGGAGGAAAATTCGCTTTTCCGCACTACATTTGCATATATGCAAAACTAGCTTTAGTTTAGGGGGAGGGAGAGTTCTTTGTTATGGAGTGGTGCGTTCGCAATAGCAAGAGTCATCCGCAACACCGCTCATAGCGAGCATGAGACCCATCCTAAAATGCTGAAGTATGGCATTTTACCATATATACAACACACAACACAACGTATATAGTGAGAAAAGTGAATTTAGGTGTCGCTCCGGATAATAAATATAGCAAAATGTTTAGATACATTTCGCACGCCGTATATTATGCATGAGTGCTGGAGATTAATTTAGGAGAATGTCGAGCACTTGTGACGGTTCTTGGTGAATTTCCAATTGAAACAATGCAAATTAGTTGTTAAACTAAAATGCTTTTCCTTCTTCGTGGTATTTTTGGTTTGATTTTTGACAAATAGCAATAAATAACGCTCGGTTCACAGTGCTGAGGGAGCATAGAAGATAAATTGTGTAATGTGAGGAAGCAGTCACACCTCCATATATACATCTCTGGTTTTCTCTTTGCTCGTTCTATTGCCAGAAACTTTAGCTATATTATGTTGGGATTTTCAGTTCTCGTTTTTTTTTGTTGGATTTGTTGTGACTTGAATGAAGAAGTCTTGTGAGTGGAAGAAATTCCGTGAGAAAATTTCCCTGCTTATGGTGTAAACGCATTCATTTACGAATGGCACATCATTAATTATATCTCAGTTCATCAACTTGCACCCCTTTTTCTCCTTCGTAAATCTTCAATTCATTAAACGTTCGGTGTGTGTGTGCAGCAAGATAAAATGGGATATGTTTTATAAATACAAAAAGCTTTGATTTTCCAACTATAAGGCAAAAGGGGGCATATACTAGTGGCACCACAAAACAACATCTTGAATGCATCTTATAAATAACAATGCTGTGAGGAAATGAAAAAAAGGCGCGCATAGAGAAGAATAAAACATGCGGTTGTGAAGAACTTTGTCTGATGTTTACAAATTGCTCCCATTAAAAATATATGTAAAAATCTGGAAATAAAGCATGGCATTAGTGTATAGGTTGAGAAATTCTCTGCTTTTATACGATTTAGGAGGAAATGAAGAAGAAGTCAGAAATGTTTATGAAGCATTCTTGGAATTTCTTCAAATTATAATTATGTATCTGATTCCCTTAACCCTTGAAGGATCGACATTTATAACGTCAAAATTTTCACCTTAATTTTCTCTTAAAAGGAAAATGATTTTCTACGTTTTCTTTCGACGATTTTAAAGTATTGGAACTAATCTATACACAGACTTAGAATAAAATTGGCCACGATGGCCAGAAAAATCCTCCTGAGTTAAATAATTTCTCATCATTTAGCTTTCTTTCTATTTTTTCAATTAATCTGTAGAGTCTAACTATCTGCCTTACTATTGCATTAAGGACGGAAAGAATATATAGGAATCTAGCCTAATAGTTTATGTTCTGCTGAGTAAAGAATCTACATAGAAAGTTTAAAAGAATTGCAAATAAAAGTCACAAATTTCGTTTTAAGAACATTTCATCTTGAAAATATGATGTTAGTTGATTTCAACCACATCAGGGAATAGTTCTTCCTTCGCCGAGGGATCACTATATTAACCAAATCGAGTTACTACACACAACTCCATTCATTCTTAAATTCGCAACCTTCGCAACATTAAATAATATATACCTACATATAAATATAAAATGTATGTAGGAAAACTTTTATAGCAATTTCTTTTTGGTGTTACACTCAACTTGACTTGATATTCCCCCCATATACCTACATATTTTTCATATAGAAAGTATTCATGTTTCACTCAAAAGATACGAGAATTTCCTTTTTCCCTTATACAAGTTTTCAATTTCATATTGCAACTTCTCAAAGGCGAAAGTTATATGTCTTGGAAAAATGCAATTCCATCCAAAAGAGGGAATTTTGCTGCAAAATTTTACACACACACCCACACTGAGAATTTCCCATTTGAGGGAGGAAAAACATCAAAAGTTTGTGCAAGAGCATTTTCTCTGTGTGATGATATTTAATCCCATAATAAGAAAATGCTTGGCACAAATTTTATCCATAAGTTAATGCTGCATGAAAATGAATATTCGGTGCAGGTTTTGTAGAAAAGAAAAAGAAAAAAAAGAAAAGAAATTCGAATATTTCCCTCAAAGCTATGAGGGTGGTGGTAAAAGGGGTTTTCTTTACACCAATAAAAGTCACAGTGTTGCTTCTCTTTCCTCGCTGTGTATATTTTCAAAACCAATATATATGTGGAAAGTGGAGAAAACTTCTCACTTTTCCCGACAGGGTTGCACACAGGGTGGATAAAATGTCAAGAAAGAAGAGCATAACGTTCGACTACACGCTACCAACACGTAATGTAGTTATCAAGTACTTGACGCTTGCAGAATTATATATAACACACACAAAATTCTGCACTCAACATTCTCTTTACAGCACAGAACAAGCTCAAATTAATATTTAATTGAAATTCATGATGGCAACGAATCAGCAATAAACTCCATAGGTATCAACTGACAAATAAATAGGGCAAACTTTTAGCATAAATCTTCCCTTCCTATGCGCTCTTTATATTCACTTATATACTAGTTAAAGGACCTATTTGCTGGTTGAATTTATTAAGGGAAACATGTGCTCTCTGATGTTATTTATGTAGCTTTAATTTGGGATTAATTGACACTAAAGTGGATAGCGTAGAGATATTTTTTTTCGTATCTGATTATGCATAGTGGTTTTGGATAAGAAGTCATTATCCCTCTGTGGGAAAACATAATAGATGGCGCTGGCTTAATTCAGAGAAAATATGGTCAAAAAAATAAAATAATAAATTGAAAGTATTTTATGATTGAAATTATTGTTGAAACAATTTTTATTAAAAAAAAATCAATGAACAGACGAGATGAAAATTCTCTTTGAAAAAAAAATCAATTACATTTTCATTCGATCGCATCTGTTGTGTATAGAGAGATTGTCTATCGTTTTTGCGCGAGTATATCCTTTGTGTACCTTCAGTTCAATATCGAGAAATCCTTACAGTCAGGTAATTAAGTGTGTATTGTCCATGAATGGGGTTTAGAATGGTGTAAGGCGCAAATTCACGCTTAAATGATTTTTCGAATCTCTTTGTTGTCCTTATACCATCAAACGGCACAAAATTGCTCGGCATTGTGTATGTGCGTGGTAGGTGAATGATATTGTCTTTGCTCAGCAGAGAGCGAGCTTTTCCGTGTTTCCCCAAAGAGGTGAGCTTTGTCATACCGGGGGTCGCGCGGAGGCTGTGTTGGGCGATAACGAGGGGTTACAATTGTTGAGGATTCTACTCGTGGATTTCTCACTTGAATGCCCCCCAAAAGGGCAATCGTGCGTGTTTGCGCGTGATTGTAATGCTGAGTTTAGCCTTAAAAAAAGTTGCTTCTATTTAATACTGAAAATATGCTTGATAAAATTAATAATGTGCTGAAATTCTTTATTATTTCATCGCTAAGAAAGAATTTTTCAAAGAATTTTCCCACAGCTATCGACACTCCTCCGCGTAGAATTTATTATTGCGTGTAGGTACATAGTTTTTTCTTTCTATTGACACAAAGAAAAATTTCACAATTAATCTACATAAGAACATATAGTTAGTTTTCTTTCATTCCGGAATTTCTGAGCTTTGCAAATACATAGCAAGCAACAAGAGAAAAATATTCGCTAATTACGGAACATTCTCTCGTGCAAAGTGATAACAGGTAGGAATATTTTCATTCCACGAGTAATGAAGAAAAGCCATACAATGCCACATGGATGACCCATTTTCATCACTCTAGTTAATTATTTGCGTCAAATGTAGCACGAGATGTCTACGAGAAGGTGAACAGTCTGACATTTTGCAACACACAAACTCATTACTCGGGGTGAATTTATCAGCTGTACAGACTAATTGCATCTCCAAAACACAACCGCGAGACGACAGATTTTGCTGCGAGAAGATGTCTCTTCAGAGCTTTCTGCTATATAATAACGCAAGATGATACTCAATTTACGTGGCATATGGAAACATATAAGAGCTGAAGTATGTGCTTTTCGCGAGTGTGGCTTTCACCATACTGGGAATGAATTTTACTCCCACCCACACCCTAGAAGATACAACCCCCAACAAACCTTCCCAAGTGTGGATAACTCTATTTTCTGTACTTCACATTACATAATTCTCTTATCGGGTCGATTAAAAGGCACGGTTGCTAACTAATGGAGAATGAAAAATCGCGTGGGATAGCATGATATAGCTACAGGTAGCTCCTATTTACACCATTCGCACCATAAACCACTAAATATCCTATGTATATACACATACATCACATTCCAATCGCCTCGATGGCTAGGAAATTCTTTCGTAAACGAATCCTTGGCCGTACGTTTTCTCAATCAATTCTTCCCATTGAGAGTGGAAGGTAAATAAGGAGAGAGCGGAAGTGATTTCACTTTAATTACCTAATAGAAACATAAATTAATTACAAGGGTATAACCAAATTGTGTTTTCCAAGAAAAAGGGTCCTTGTGATTCATATAATTAAAAATTAACATGATGGGATTTTTTAAATTATCAATTTTCAATAAATGGGTTTTTTTCCCGTCGAATATTTCGATATTTTGGCGAATCATTCGAATGTTTCCATTCAAATAAAATAAATTCTTTGTAAAAAAATCGAAAAAAAATTATGGATACATTTTAAGCTTTAATTTATTACTTAATGAGGCTTGATTTTGATACTAAAAATTACCAAAAATATGCAAAAGATTTTGCACCTCAATTTGATCCTTTTATGAACTAAAAATTGTACAAATTTTCATCTATAATTTCATACTCTTTAGGGTTAAATTTAGCACTTTTTATGCTTGAAATTAGTACAATTTAGGCTTAAATTTAGTTCTGATCCGACTTAATTGCATCCGTTTTAAGACGAAAGTGAAAAAGGCTTTTTTTGGCTGGAATTTAATACATTTCAGGCTTAATTTTAGTACTCTTTTTTAGGCAGAATTAGTACTTTTCAGTGTAAAATTTAGTACTTCATAAGCTTTCTCTCCACAATTTGAGCTTTTTTATTAGTTTTAAAAACTAAAAGGTTATCTGTCGTTTTTTTTGGTGAAACATCCCTTATATTTTACGAATAATCAAAACCTAATATTTTCGAAGATAGGAAAATTTTCATTCAGATTAAATGAATGAAAATTGAATGAATGGAACTTTCAATTAAGCGAAAATTTATTCCTCTCATGAATGTTTAATATTTAATTTTTAATAACAATTAAATGAATTGAGCCATGAAAAAAATTCAGCAAATGAAAAAAATGATTTGTAAAAGTTTTCTAATTTTTGGCAATTTTCTATCTTATGTTGTACTTTTATCTCATTGCTCTGGTAGTTTAGAAAACTTCCTGATTGTGCTCCTAAAGTGCGCTTCATGTACAGAGAGCTTTCCCCATATTAAGTATGAAGGGAAGTTTTAATTAAATTTGCTTTATCGAAATGTGTGTGTGTATAGAGTATGGTATGAGTGAAGCATGTAAGTTTGTACTTTCAATGTTTAATGTGTACACTATCCTGGGAGACTTTGAATATTGCTGTAGCTTGATGTGCAGCAAACATAGCATGGAGTTAGGTTATGTGGTGTTAAGAAATTATCCCTGATGAAATTATCCTCTATGTTATGCGAGTGCTAGATCACTGAGATAAATCAAATTCCCCCATCAAGTATAGGTGTGTGTATTTATCCATTCAATTATATTGCTCATAGTGGGAAGGGCGGCGTGTCAAAACTGTTTAGGCCAGCTGAGAAGTAAAATAACTTTTAAATAAAGTCGGCCTAGCCAAATTTTGCACCATTTGATTCAAAGAATTATAAGAAACCTTTTTATACTTACTTAAGTGCTCTAAAACTTATGCTCGTTTCAATAAATGCGTTTAAATAGTTCCATACATTTTCACATAGAAGCCACCAAAGCCATTGAACGAACAAGTGACGTCACTGGGGTGTTCCAAGAAATTGCTCACACAAACCACATAAAATACTATAGTTTTTACAATTTCCACTCAACAAATTATAACGAGGATTAAAAAAAGTACTTCCTACATGAGATAATGCAGAAATAATAAGTAAACACACATTATTTCACAAAAAAAAAATCCCCACAAAAATGAAAATATTTACTCGAAAATTCTCAACTGTCAAATCATACTTTTTCGGAACACGAAGTTCAGCGACGTCGCATGTTCGTTCAATGGCTTCGATGGCTTCTATGGAAAAATGTATGAAAAATTTTTCAAACGCATTTTCTGAAATGAGCATAAGTTTTAGAGCATGCACGTAAATATTAAAAAATTTCTTATATTTTTATGAATCAAATGGTGCAAAATTTGGCTAGGCCGAATTTATTTAAAAGTTTGGGGTCATTTTCCGCTAATTCCACTGGCCTAGTTGGAGAAATCATATTAGGACTATTAAATGCACAATCCTGCTGATAAAATTAAGGATTCCAAAGAGACTGAACTTTTGCTGTAAAATTGAATTTTTAAAGTTTATTTTATCCCTTATTAAAAGTTTTGAATTTACATTAATGGTAAAGAATGATGTACTTCCTTCCTACATACCCAAAGTAAAACTTATGAACCAAATATTTCTTTTTTAATTAATTTGAAGGAAATTCAATTTTTCTCACAAATTCTGCAAACTGTTTTATAAAATTCCTTCAGTTCAAGAAAATTAAATGGATTGACGAATATTGTGATTGGATTCATTTTTAAGGGAGAAAAAAACGTTGCATTATTATGGAAAAGAGTGCAAAGCTGTCGGAAAGTATTAATTAAAGTGAAAAGTTGTGAAAAAGTGCAAAAGTTATGGGATGTTGGAGAATGAACTTGGATGATGAGGATTTCATGGTTGAGCGCGAGAAATGGAAAACTAGGCGGATGCAATGCTAGGGCTCTATATGCTGTGTACGTTATATACTCAATTTTGCGGTTGAATTGCCTGGGTGTGGAACTTTGCACTCTGTGAATGAACTTGAATCCCTCGGACCGCGCGAAGCTTTCAGCGCGTACTCTGTGTGATATAATAAAAAGTAATGTGTGTTGTGTATAGTGGTGCAATTTTTATTGGATTTTATCGCTTCTCTCCTGCACATAGGCAATAAAAATTAGCAAAAGGTGCACTAAAGAGGGAATTTATTGGTGCAAAAAGACAATGAGGAATTGAGAGAAGCAATTTGATTTAATTATCCACCCGTATACCGGGTGTCTGATGAGAGGTAATCCAATGAAGTTGAAATGCCGCAGACACTTTTATCCCCTCATCCCCTTGCAACTTTTCACACACATTTAGTTTAATTTAATTCACTCGCTATGTGCTTGGTTGAAGACAAACATCTTCCCCTTGCATTCTCTTTTCCTTTTCTTCTCTCCTTTGGATGTACTATCCCAACTTTAAGAGTAAACAACAAAAGTTGTGGGGGAGAAAATCATAAAAACCGATATAGAGAGCTTTTTTTCAGGGGGAAAATGAGGGCGTTTGCAGTTGATGATTACGGATTGCATAGCACTACAAGATTAGTTATCATGCTGTGCGTCTCAATGTTTTAGTCTCTTTAACATTCCCCCTTCCTGCTTATGCTGTATTTCAATACAACCAGCCATTTACCATCTTTATGGTATCATGTCAAAATGATATTCATCACTTTCACTCTGTGCTTTTCCAACAAAGAAACCAATTCTTTTTAGTGCAGAATACGCCACAAGAGCATAATGTTGCGATACATAAGGGGTGGAAATGTTTATAGATGAAAATGTTGGGAAGTCTTTAAGTATTCCTGTATAAATGGGGCTTTTGCAAAAATTACAGCATCGCGTGCTTTCAATATTTCTTACAGAGCTTTAAGCTTGAATTCATATTTACAAAATAGGTAGCGTATGTATTTTAATTAAAAAGGCAAAAGCTTTGAGAGAGAATCAACAGATACATTCTTTTTAATTATTATTTATAAAAGTTTCTTTCGCCAAGCTTTACTAAAAGTTTCCATTATGCAATGTTTTTTTAATAATTTATATAAAGAGGCTTATTGAGATTTTTCTTTTTCATAAAGAGATTTAAAATTAAAAATCATGAACTTTGTCTCTCTCTACTGAAAATTTTAATTGGTGTGCTCGGAATACTTTTTAGTTTGAAATAGAATTTTAAAATCAACATAAACAAATTAAAATTTTCATACTTGATATGGAATTATGTGTAATTATTTAACAAAGTACAAAATGAATTACATACACCACCATCATTTAAGGAATTCCTCTCACAAAGTGAACAACACATAGAAAAACCCGTTGATGTTCCTTAAATATTTATCTTTTTATTAAGCAAAATGCAGAGGAGTATTTGAGAGTAAAATGGGAGAGAATGAATGGGATGCTAAAAGTGCATAGAAATACATTTCTGTATGGAGCTTTAAAGCTATGTATGTTGAGAGCTTTTCCTCTTCCATTCCCCAGAAAATTTGAACGGCTATGGGATGAACAAAGAAATTGTCTGCAATGTGTCGTTAAATATTAAATGGTGATACATTTTAATACACTTTCCCATAGCAATTTTGTGTTCCCCTCTGGAGCTGGAAGATCACCAAGCATAAATAAATTCCATGAAGTTTTCCGGGGCGTTGCATTCTTCTATGTTGGGTCAAATGGGCAGTGTGCAGACGATACATATACGTATGGAAAAGATTTACAGTAGCTCTGGGAACTCACCCAGTAAAAGAATTTAGATGAATTCTCAAGAGCCATTGAAGTGCACGTTCTGCCGTTCCATGCACTTTGAGATTTCTCCAAAAACTCCTAAACACTTATACCCAAGTTTTTCCCCCTAAAAGAATGCTTCATTTTGCAGAATTTACTCCTCAAGACACTTTTCCAATATCTAACCAATACATAGAGAAACATCTCTTAGGCATTACCACTCCCTTGAATTCTCTTCCGGTATACGCCTTGTGTGGAAATTGAAGGAAAAGTCAGTTGTAATTATTGCTGATTGAATCCTAAACTGCAATTATGTGACCGAACTTTTCCACCCTCCAATCATATATAAGACAATTTATTCCAGCTCCTTTCGCAGCTAATCGAGTTTGAAGTAATTCCCTCAACTATCAAACTAATTCACTTGGCCCCTGTGCCTTTTCTGCAAATGAATCGATTGAAATTCCCCATTGAGATGGTGCACAAATGGCCAAAAACCCTCGTCCATCTTCCAATCATCCCTTTGTTTCCATGAGAGGATTTCTTAGTCAGTACACATAGCATTTATTATGTAAACTCAGGGGTAAAGTGTGAGGGGGGGGGGGGAGTGGAAATGGGCAATTTCGATTGTGAAGGAAATTTGTCATGAAGTGTCTGCACATGGGACAAAATTTCTACTTCCACCTCATAAGTTTGGGGTATTTGTGAGTGAGAAAATCACTTTGGTTTATGGTGAAAAGTACAAAACACAAAGTTATTTTGTTAATTGAATTAAAACAATACATAGGTAGGAACATATAATACATAACCATGAGCTTTCCAACAAAATTTAATGAAAACACAAGAAATTTACTAAAAGAAAATAAATTTGAGAAAATTCTTTCAATTCAGAGTTTTCCAGATATATTTCTGCAAGTTTTCCTCGGTTTCTTTCAAGGTTTTCCTTGAAATTTTCTTTCTTTAAACGTTTAGAATTTTTAAAAACAACTTAATAAGAACTATCTTTTCTGAATTTAACAAAGAAAATTATTCAAAACTTTTCATATTTTTTGGGGTAGAATTTCCACATTTTCCCTGAAAAAAAAAATTGAAATTTTATTGTTTGTTTACTGACCTAGATAGAAAGTATATAGCTAAACTGAAAAATGGATAATAAAAATTAAAAGGAAAAACAATTTATCTGGACGGTAAATCACAAGGAATTTTCCCAGAGAAGAGGGATAGAATTGTGTGAGAAAAATTTTGTCCATAACTGAGGAAAACATGTAGGAAAAATTCGCGATGTGGAAATTTGTGTCATACTATCGGAAATTCCTATCTTTTTGGATATAAATTTTCAGTTTCATGACTCCATTGGACTTTTCTATTTCGATTTTGCTCTTGGGTTGTTTTTCACGGCATTTCTTTGGGTTTTCTCTCACTGCAAAATATCCTCAATACACCCCATATTGGTATGGAGAGAGAACGAGAGTCGTTTGGTTTATTTGAGGATGAGTCAGAGTGGCAGACCAAGAGATGTATAAAAATATCATGGTGGTAGAAGGAATATAAATGAAAGGAATAAGTTATGACGTGGTGCCAACATAAAGTCTATCGAAATTGGATCGTCAGGGAATTTATTGAGAGATGTGTATTTTCTTTTTACATTCCCATACACCATCATATAGAACCATTTCACCATTGCACCATACTTCCAGTTAGAAATATGAAATTTTCATGCGGTGTGGTGTAGGTCAACAAAAAAAAATTCTCACAGTGTGACACCAAATTCGTGTCCAAAAGCACACATGCAAGAAAAAAAGCAATGAAATTTATTTACCAGAACTTTAATACTTTTGCTGATTGGGGTATTTTTTGTCTGTTCTAATCGTTACAGCAATATCCCGGGAGGATGGTGAAGAATCCCATCAGCACCACCATCACCACCATCACCATCACCATCATAGGGGTGGACATCAGAATCACGGCAGTAAAGTACCTTTCAATGGCTACAATTCTGATGAGTATTTGGACAGATTGGAGCCGAATGGCAATATTCCAGCCGACAAATCTGATTTACGATACGGTAAACGTGAGTATTGATTTAATTTATTTAAAGGACCAAGTAATTTGTAATGGATACCCCTGTCGCACTGTGCCCCAGACTTAATTTAGAAGACCTTAAATAAATATGTTTTTTTTTGTGAAAAAATTCCCTAATTTTGAAGTTTTATAATTGCAAAAAAAAACAACTTTAGATTTCCTAAATTGGTTATTAATATATACGGTTTTAGGAAATAATATTTGAAAGGACTTTACCATATTAGAAAATATACCTACACATAATTTTCCTCCAATTATCTCCAACTCATTTGCTTCATAATGCGATGTAATAAGGCTCATTCAAGTGGAAAGAATGAAAATGGTAGGCTTAAATTGTTTATGATTCGTTACATGGAATCA
This sequence comes from Lutzomyia longipalpis, assembly GCF_024334085.1. NCBI lineage: Eukaryota > Metazoa > Arthropoda > Insecta > Diptera > Psychodidae > Lutzomyia > Lutzomyia longipalpis. The sequence goes on from NC_074709.1 coordinate 24,297,347, forward strand.
CCCACATATTCCCTTCCATAACTTGGAAGGAAAAAATAAAAAAAAAAAACAAATTATAAAAACATGAAAAATTGCAAATTAGCATAGAAAATAAAATCAGACTGATTTATTTTAGGTCCTTGACGGTGTTAATATGTATAAGGTATATTATAGGAGATTTTACTCCCTTCTGAGGGCGTGAAGTAGTGGGTGCAAATCTTTTCCCAAAGCTTTCAGCGTTAACTACGTTAAAATCTTCTATAAAATACCTAAAACCTGATTTATTTTTGACATTAATAAAATTAAAAAAAACTCCAGAATTGTCACAAATTAAATTAAAACTAATAAAATTAATATATAATTAAAAGTATATAAATTATGTACAGATAAATCTCAATCATTTGAGGGTTTAGTGGAGTTTTAACCTTTAGTTTATACATTTGAATGATAAATATTTAACTTTTGTGATTTATTTAGGATTAAAATCTATTATTCTAACTGTGGTTTGTTTCTGTAATTTATTTCACAAATATGTATTACATAGATAATGTTGAAATTTGTGGTTTGGATTTGTTGTGTCAAATAAGCATAGCACATAGTAGATCAAAAGATTATCTAATGTCAAAATATGAATGATGTTGCGTATGTTAATCAGCTTAAGTGCCAACTGACGAAATTGACCATCACAAGGTAGATTGAAACCTTATGGACAGGTGTAAGAAGCTTTCAGTCCCGAGGAATTGTAGTAATTTCGACCTTATAACCATTTGCACGAATACCAAAAGCATAGGACCTTTCTCAGGAGTTTACTTATGCTAATAAGTTTCTGCGTCCATTGGTCATCTCGGTTCTATTCAACCATTCTGATAGAGCGATGTATGCTGCAAAATCCTCTTATCTACCCAAAGCACTCCTTACGTATTATACGAAACTTTCTTCACCCACACAAGCCATTAGGTGAAAGTCTCTGGGAAATTCGTAGGTTCAATTGGTTAGATGTTAGGGAGGTGAATACGTCTGTGTCGGAATAGTGTAGGAAACATGGATGAATTTAGATGAGCTTTCATGGCTTGCTATGTATTATATAGGTACATAATCTAGATTTATCTTCTCGTTTTTTCATTAAAAAAGATTTCTCTGAATTTTGGAATAACAAATTTTTTTCACTCCTAACTACATAAAAAAGACATTTTCATTAGGAAATTAAGGGAATTCCACTTAAATTTAAATAATTAATATTAAAACAAATTTCAAAAAAAAATCTCGTTTACAAAATTATGTTTTCTTCGCTATGTACCATACATAACTGACCATGATTAATTTCCATTTTGATAGAAGAGAGTTTGAAACACCATGATAAATTGCAATGTATATCATTTTTCTTTGGTACCCCATATATGTACAGAATAAATGCGACAAAAGAGAGGAAAAATGTGTCACATCAAGAGAGAATTTATTAAATAACGAATGGTGTAAGGACATAATTTTTCCATATATAACCAAAGAAAAAATCTTGATATTCCGGTGGACGTTGGTGGGATTTATCAAAGTTGCAGAGTTTGGAGATTACCCCCTGAAAAAAAAAGGACCGAGAATACTAAATTGTGACAGTTTCTGGACAATGAAGAGTCACATTAATGCAAGGTTGAAAAAAAAACGGAGAGTCGAGGCAGAACAGATGAGACAGGGAAAATAGAAGAGTTTCCGGGATGAGCTATTTTTCATCTTACACAAAGACCCATGTTAACAAATCCAAAGTCTGTGGGATTTGGCCGTATATACAATTTCCCAAAACTATATTACTTACAACACTCACGGAAGAAATAATTGGGGCAGATGCATGAGTTTTTTAAAGATTAAAACATAGGGTAATATTCACTAGTCCAGACAGTCTTAAAATTTCTTAAGATTTTAAAAAATTTTTTTTTAAGAATTTCTTAACTTTTCTTTGGTGAAATTTAAAATTTCTTTAGTCAAGCTGAAGAAGGTTAAAGAAATCTTAACTGTTAATTAAGAATACTTCAAAAATTTTTAGTTAACTTAAGAAATCTTAAAGAAATTTAAAAAAAAATCTTTAGAATTCTTAACTTCGCTTAAGAAAACCTAAGAATATCTAAGTTTTAGCTTAAGGAAATTTAAGAAATCATAAGTTTTTGTGAAGAAAACTTAGGAAATCTTTAAGAATAAATTCTTAAACTGTCTGCCTAGCGAATTTCACCTACAGTTGTATTTTTTGAATTTATATTTAAGAGAATTTTTTTAAAGGACTCTTTGAAGTATTCTTTAAGGCAAGCCCAATCAATAGGCCTCAATATTCCTTAAAAATTATCATAAATAATGAAGAAACATCGTGTGCCTCATTTATTCTTTCCGTGACTGTAAGAGTGTGATACCTTTTTTTTGTACGAAAAGCTTCCTCTATGGTATTCGTCCTGTTGCAGAGCCAGGACGAATGGGGTAGAAGAGAAGTCAAAAGAGCATCATCTTTCATACAATCTCCCATATCTCTTCAAAAGTTCCTCCACCATTGCGTGCTCTAACAAAAAAAATCCCAGAATCCCCTTCTGACCACACCCCAAATATTCATTCAACCTCATACATACTTATGCGGCTTTCTTTGAGCAGACAACAAAAAATTCAAAATAAATTGTCTCCCTGTGAATTTCGTTTGAACCACGTATAGAGAGGAATGCGCTAAACAATGCAATCATTGGGTGGAAAATGAGGAAAACCTCTGCGTAGAAATGAGAAGTTGAAAAGGAGAAAATATTTTCTATTTATGATTCTCCATGTGATAAACAATGTGAAAAAGGGATTCCTCTTCCTGCTGGGGCGAAGGATGAAGTTCTTTTTGAAGTACCCCCCATACGGGGATGGAGCGTATCTGATGTCATGAAGAGACATGGGGTGGAAAAAATGTCTTCCCACTGTGTCTTCCCACACATTGATTTTTCCCAGCAGTGTCTTTCATCACTCCGTAGCCGGGGGGTGGATGAATAGCATTTACCAAGGGGGATGGTGTGAGAAAGACACTTTGTCAACCCTCCTTTGACGGCATATACTCTTCATAAAAATGTGAGTACGCGGGATGTGCAATGCACGAGTGTGTGGAACAAATGCTACGTGTAGTGTGGTTAGGCCTTTATTGCTTTAGGCTCCATTAAGCCGATAAATGGACTTTGGGGAGGGATAAGAGAACACAAGAAGGGGCCTAGACACTTGAGAATATTTCTCATAGCATAGAGTGTGGTCATACGCAGCTTCATAGTTCGAGGAGGTGGTTCTAGAGGGGTATTATACATGTGGGGAAATAAATAGCCAACATAGGTCCATGGAAAGTAGGTGCAAAATGCTGCAGAAATCGTGACCTCTTTGTGTAGTACTTTGGGGGCTTTTTTGTATTTTTTGCAAAGGTTTGAAAATTGTTTTCTAGAGTCTTTTGTGACGTTATAATCCTTTTTTGTGCTAAAGAAAAACCACAAAGACATAAAGATCTAATCTGGAAAACTCTTTATAGGTCGATTAACAAGATAATTTTTCCATTGAGGTTAAATTGAAAGGATTTTTAATGAATTTTAGGGAAAATTTTCTTTGATGGGATTAAAGATTGAAATAACTTAATCAAAAGAAAGGGGTTGTTAAATAATTTTGGAAACTCTTTCTGAAAGAAATTAACCAAAATGTGAGAATTTTAAATAATTTTTTTTTATATAAAAATAATATATTAAATACAAGCAACATTTTTATTTTTATTTGTTTTAAAAATTGACTTGAAAATCTCTCTTGAAGTTCTCTGAATTTACTTTAATTTAATTTACTTTAATGTTAAGAGTTGTGTAGATGACCCCCCTCCCAACTATACGTGGAGAATTACACCTGTTCAAACCACACCGAAGCCTCTCTCAAATGTACAAATTAATTACTTTGCTTATACCAATGGAATATGAATACAATTGAAATCCGAAAATAGTGCAATGGATCTGAATACTCATCATCAATGCAATTAGTGGTTTCCGTTGGAATTTATTTGATTGGAAAGCCAAATCTATATAATGCACAATAACATTCGGTGGTGGAGAATTTTGCTAACAATATCTCCCTGGATAAGCACTCTGTGTGAATTTTAATCGGATTCATTAAAATTTTCAAACTTAAAATCATCAAAAAGAAATCTCATTGAAGATGTATTTTTGTTTAAAAATTTAAAAATCAATTTCCTGCTGAAAATTGGATTTAAAATGTATTTTTTTAATCGAGGTTTTTTGCCACATTTCACGCTAAACAAAAATCGTATAGAATTCCTTGCAAACTAACAGCGCGAGAGGTTTTATGCTGGATTTCAAAGCTTTTACCGGAACAGATAATAAAATAAAATAGAATGCCTATATAAAATGTAGATATTGCGAAGAATAGAGCAATGGAAAGAGAGAGATAAAGTTATTGATTCTGCCCATTGAATGGGATAAATGAATTTAACTACATCTATACTTTCCCATTTGCTGTCGAATTTTCCATTTACAAATTGATTTAATTTCAACCATCCCCCGTGAAACCAAAGTCCCTATATGTACCTACATATGCTGTGCAAATGTGGAGAAATAACAAAAAAACTCTATCCGGTCTAGACAGAGTTCAAATATGAAGTATTTGACGTACCTATGGTACTGTATGGAGGAAAAAAAATTAATGAAACGGATGTCATTTGATTGAATATTTCCATATTTCTCACCTGATTGATTGGTGATGGAAGATATTGGATGCTCCGGCACAAATGGATGTATTACATTGTATAAAGGCATCGCATGTAAGCATATACCTTTTTGTATGATCTCACCTCGAAAGCATGAACGAATACTCTAAAAAGCACTCCAAAGCGTCAATCATACAGGAGGGCTGGAAGGAAGAAAAAAAAGCTCCAAAAAAGCTTTAAAATTTGAATATGCAATGCAAAGCTGTCCCATATTGCACAGAATTCTCTTTGCCTCCCCAAAAATGTGGGGATGTTTTGCTTAATGTTCTCACAAAATGAATGAGAAATGGGGGGAAATGCTGTATCATGTGGAGTGAGTAAATCGAGATTTTCGACCCACAAAAGCGGAACTTCATGAGTTCACTTCCTCCACCACCAATGGTGAGTGTTACCCCTTAGTATTTTCTGCTTCATAGAATGGAATCATTTTACAGCTTCTATGCACACATAAAATGTACATAAAGATGAGAAATTGCATTTCATTAAAATTCAAAAATTTTATCAATAAAACACATCTAAAAGACTTTTTTGTTGAACAAAATGGAAACATTTTGTTACATATCGTGGAAAAGTCTTGAGGAAAATTTCCTCTACGGGGGTACCCTTTGTGTCTTTTCTTTTGTAAATCCTCTCACAATAAACATATGTACATAAATTTGCATTAAATCCATCATACCACAAATATGCAAATTTTCTCACATGATTAATACAACAAAAAAAACTTGGCACAAATATCTCAATGATTGAAACACTGAGAGGGTGGTGAGAAAAAGAATGATTCTTTCACTGGGTATGACGACAGCTGGTGAGAACGATCTTCCTATGTGCTTTCACCAACTTGCTGAATTTTCCTTCTCACGACGGTGTATTTTTTTGTATTTGCAAATTTTTTTTAACGAAAAGAGTCACGTTTGAGATTATGATAATAAGTCACATTTTGCTCTTTTGCATTTTCCTGTTATACATCCATGTCCTACATCCATGTTTCATTTTTTATCACCTTTTGCTCTTGCTATATGGAAAACTAAAACGTGATGGAGTTCGCGTTTTTTTTTCATTGAAAAATAAATCATCAAAAAATGAAAAATAATTATAATAATTTTTAATTATGAGAGCAAATTAATTTTCCCTGGTTTTTGCGCAATAAAAGCATTATTAATTGAGATTTTAATTGGAAATGGGATTATATTGGCTTCATTGACTTTCATGGTGGACTTCCGATTTTTGATTGTGAATCCGTTATGTATCTATGTGATATATGTAGGTAATACATGGAGCAGCGGAAGGAATTTATATGGAGATTATGTTAAATAAGGCATAATCATTTATTTGTATAAATCACACACGCTGAATGAACTTTGATGAAAAAATTAAAATATGATTAAATGAAAAATTGCAAAAATTTAAATTTTTGAACTGAAAAAAAGCTCTTCTGAGGGCGTGAACTTTATGACTCTCTTTCAAAATTATATTATAAAGATTGCGTGGAGCTTTTTTTCAACACAGGATACACGTGATCCAAGAGTAGTCCATACATACATATCAAGGGAGCTATATAGCGAAGTTCATAAAACATAAAATCGCTTTGGGGTGTGTGCGCAGGGAAGGTGGCAGGGTATGTGTGTAGAAGAATTGCCGAGTAAAATATAATAAATAGCCAATGGGGGCCTACCGGAAGGATATAATACAAAGTTTCTTTTAAAATTTTATCATCAAACCAGCGCGCAATATTTCTATATATTTTATATGAGTAAATTTTCCCAACACAAATGGAGTTTCCTTTCTCATATCGTTTTATGTTTTTATTGTTAAGGGAGCGCATCTATGCCAAGCCCCTTAATTGAGGGGTGGATTCTCTCCTCTTTGCCTCTTTGCTCAACTTGGCTCAACTAACATATGAGACTCACTTCCTTTTCTTTTCTGTGAATTCTTTGGTTTTTTTTTCTTTTTTTTTTACTTTCTTTACCCATTACGGAAAGTATTGTGTTACCGTGCCAGTTTGGGAAATGCGAGAAAGTGAAATGAAAGAGTTGACATAGAGAAGAAAAAACATAAAGAAGAGAGAAAAGAACTTTATTGTATGTGGAGTCCAAAAGAATCTTCTTGGAATAAAGGAAATTTGTGAAGTGTAACTTGTCTGATTTCTTGGCTATTCTACTCTAAGAAAGGAGTTTAGATCAGTTTGGATGCATTGGCCACAAAGTTATATTCTCTGACAATGAAAAACTTTTGTTACCTTCGTTATATAAATTATTTGATATAGCTTTGTTCTAAAAGCTCTGTTATGTTAAGAATTTATAAAGCAACGTCCTTAATCAAAAACGAATGAAAACTTTTGGAATAAGGACAGGGTGATAGACTAATGAACTTCCGTAATTTTGAATTTGAATTCCTCAAATATTTTACTGAAAATAATTGAGCGAAAAGATCTCTTTGGCTCCTGGAATTTTCCATTAAGGAAAAGCTAGAAAAATCACAATTCTTAATAAAGGCGAAAGCTCTAGATTTAACATTAATTTACCTACTTAGAATTGTGTCTGATCCGTCAGGCAGATACATAGGAATTACATTAATGCAAAATGACCCAATCCTCTTTATAAAAGCTAATTTATAACATTTTCATTCCATGCATTTTTTACCAGTTTGTGTTAGTAAATTTCTTTAATTTTCCGCTATTGTTTTTCTTTTTAAATTAACCATTTCACTTGCTATGCACGTACACATTGCCCAGGGAACATTATATGATACTGGTAAATGCACACGGAAGCTTCCTAATTTCTCAATCTCTCCCCCGGTTTTGGTTTACTTTACGTTGTAAAGGGGGGTGCAATTCGTATATGAGAGCATGCGAGAATGTACAAATATATGTATATGATCCATGGGTTTGAATATCAATACACCTTATACTGCGTGTACCATCATGGAAAAAAAGGGGTGGAAATTTTTTGACAACGAGAGAGGGATGAATTTAGCATTTTTATTGATGTTCTGTGTGCGCAAATTTCAAGTCAATTTTATTCAATGGAATTCCCGGCATCCCTTCGTTCCCCTTTTTTCCGGCATTAAGCGCTTTTGCGACCCCCACGGTACCCTTTGACAATACAAAGGAATGGGGGGAAGGGTTACACACACTTGCTGTGTGGGGTATGTGAAAACACACAGGGAGGTGCCTATCAATATTTATGCTATGCATAGCACCAGGCAAAAGCTCCTCTTCGTCCGGGTATCTGGTTTGTGTGTATATTTGTTGGGATCAGCAAATATTGAAAGTTTCCATTAATTTTCCTGTACTACGGGATCACACGTGTGCATCTACCCTTCTGCACTAATATATTTCAATTCACGTGCTGTCGCGGATATGCGAAAAAATAGCAGAAAAGTGTTAAAAGTGTGCACAAAATACACCTAACTTGTCACAAATTGGATTTATTGACAATAATTTTAAATTAAACAACAACCGTATTTATACGCAAAGAGAGCTTTGTAAGTAATTTACATGAACAAATGCATAAGCTTTTTGTGTGTATTTATCTGTTTACTTGCTGTAGATTTAACCAATATGAGAGCTTTCATGATAGAGGAGAATGATTTATTGTAAAACAGAAGTTTGAGTAAAACTAGAAAAAATTGCAACCCTCAAAGCTCTCTAATATTATCTTCTCCGGAATGAAAGCAATAATGATTTATTGTTCTATATTACTTTCGTTAAAAATGTAATTCTAGCTTTTAAGAGAACATCTATGATTCTTAAAGAAGGCCTAATATCTTTGTGAAAAAAAAATCTTTTGTAAAATGATTTCTTTAAGCAAATCAATTTAATTTTGCCTTAAGGCAGTAAAATACAATTGCAGTCTTCTACAAGATCCAGTATTTTCTGATTATATAATATGATTCAGTTCTCTTAATTTATACATTTAAGTATAAGATGGAACTCAAAATATATTCAAATAGTTTCCTTAATGAGATTCTCAACATTCTAGATTTTTTTACAAGAAAAAAACTATCAGCAAATTCAATGTGTTTCATCACAAGTGAATAAAAAACTCCATATATATCCACTATCTGATTGATCTGAAAGTTTTCATAAAATATTCATGATTTTCTTACTCCTCCACTCTTTTATTCCATTTATCTCCAAGAGAGAATGAACAAAAAGTGGTCAATAATGAAATACGAGGAGTATTGACATAAATTCAATTTGTCACAAGGAAATTGTTGTGAAATGAAGGAAGAAGGACTGTGAGCATTAAAAGAAACTAAAAGGAAAATTTCATTTTCCCTCCAATATATACAATGGATACCTACATGTTTCATCTGTCGTTCTGTTTTATTTTATAAAAAGAAAATCTACTTGTATATCTGAAGACTGAAGCATCCCATTTCACAAAAAAAAGGATAGAAAAAATTTTTTTTTTCGTTGCTTCAATGTGGAAGAAGCATCCTTCCTCACACCATATAAAAAACCTTCATACGTGGCACCAATTTTCTCATATGGATGCTCACCTGAAGGTATTTCGGACCTGGTCTAACCAAGTTTCAGTTCTATTTCCAAATTGCTTCTACTTCCAGGTCACATTTTAAACTTTCACCTCAATAAAGGTGGTGGGAAAATGGGGAGCAATTTTGTGGTAGAATTGCTTCAAATGCATTTTCCTTCAAAATTCCATTCATACCAAATGCACACCCATACAGAGAAAGAAAGAAAAAAAAGCATAAAAACATAAACAAACTAAAAGACTAAGAATCAAAAGAGCTTGACTTTTGGTAAACCATTTGTGTGCAACGAAAATGCAATCATGGGGGAATTTGATTAAGATGAATGATGTAGAACAAAAACAGAGAAAATTTCCATGTGGGAGCTTTTCGAAAGCTCCCCAAAAGTGAGCATTTTACTTCATCCAAGTGGAAAATTTCTAACAATTGTGGAAATTTTAAGAGAGAAATCACGGCAAAAACGAATTTTCCGCAATTACACATGCATATGCAACCGAGGAGGTTCTCTACATTGATCGTTTGTATTCCACTGTGTATACTACATACATATATGGTTAAATGCAACCCACAAGCACGTTTTGGCATCATCCGCCCCCGTGACGACCTACTTCTTTGCTACGCCACAACATTTTCTCCATACAATCTCCATATGGTGTGCTCCAGAACCATTTAGATGGGTATAAGACTATTTTACCCATTTTACCACATAGAACATAGCTCTCGTCATTGGAGCATGAGAGAATGAAGTGAATTCTTGAATGCTTGCTCAGGAATTGACTGATAGTTACGTACGTGGAGTCATTTTAGGCAATAGTTTAACCATTAAGCCTACCACAGACCAAAGATATTTTAAACTTTGTTAATACTCACACTTAAAACTTTCGATGCTCTTCTACGAATTCTCAGGGAAATCACCACAATTACATTTGTATATAGCTACTATATATTATTCTCAAATATATGTTAAAACTTTTGTAATTCTAAGCTGTGAAGCTTTCTCGTAAAATTAGGATAAATTCTTAAAAAGCTTCTAAAATTCGAAAGGATTTTTTTTTCGATTTTATACGGAAAGATTCTAGGGGTGATTATATGTCGAATATTGAGATATTTTGACAATCTTTCAAATCTTTCCAAAAATCAGATTATGGAATAAAAGAAGTAGATTACCCTAGAATAGTACTTGGGGTAAAATTCGATTAATCTCATTCAAATAAACATTTCTTGCTAAGGAAAACCAGTAACTTTCTCGGAATAAATTTTGAACTTTTTATTCTGGAATTTAGTACCTACTATTTGGGCTTGATTTTAGCACGTTTGAGACTTGAATTTGCTACTTTTTTTAGGCTTTTGATCCTCAAGTTTATACTTTTTAGGACTAAAGAACGAATAAGTTTTTTCTAGTGAATTTAATTTTTTTAAGCTTATATTGTATTTAGTAGGTACTTTTTAAGCTTTCGCTCATGAATCTGAGTTTTTCTTGTTTTTTTTATAACTGTAGATTTTTTTTTGTTGGAAAATCATCCCGAATATTTTTAAAAATTCGTATATTTTCATGAAGATAACCCTTTGAGGAAATTCCTTATTTGGGAAAAATATCGGAATACGTTTAGACCAGACCGTATTAGTACCGTGTTAGTACCAGACTTTTCTTTTTCCTCTGATTTATTATCAAAAAATGCAAAGAATGACGTCATTTTTATGTTTTTGTCAAAAATCATCGACGAAGCATCAGCATAAATCATATACAGATCTCCATCAGGTGCTGTCAGATTTATGGATCATACAAAAATACCCTTTTGGTCATATTTTTACCTTTAGCACTGGCAGTGACCCAATTTAGGTAATTCTATGGGTAGTTTAGGAAGAAAAATGAATTCACAGTGTCATTTTTTATCGCCTCAGCATTGGCACTTTTGCACCTTTTCCGCGCGCTAACAGACCCCCAGTGTGGAAGGTCACATGTAATCAAGGTATAGGCAATTTTGGGTAGAAATAGGTCATTTTTCAGATTGCCCATTAGCTGAAGTAGCCCCCAAATGGTGTGCAAAGTGGTAGATTGGGTGTGTGTATGTATTTGGTTAAATAATGGTGTCCAATTTGCAAAATGTCTGTCTTTCCATATTCGAGGCCAGAGCGATGTGAAACGCAAATTAATGATCCATTTTCCACCTTGAGCCAATTAAAGCCTATCCATTTATTGCCCTTCCTCCACATATAGGCCCAACCCTCGTCTATTCCTTTTTCCACAGAATGCTATATAGCATTAATAAAACGCAACGTGATATATAAAATTATCAGCAATCATACTATTTACGGGAAAAGCGACTCACTGTACGGGAAGGGGGGAGATTCCTCTCACAACAGGATAAATTTATCTGAGATGAGCACTTGAGGAAAATTTTCCGGGGGCATGCTAAAAGGAATGAAGCACCCGGAAGTTACAATAGGCACCATGATAAATCACAAAACTTAAGTGTATCCTTCTTCTGTCCGAAAGGAAAGGAGGTATCATCATTAGTTCACTTCAGGCAGAGAATCTATTCACCTCCCAAGAGCGAAAGGATTCAAACATAAAAAATGGCCTAAAGTAAATTGAAATTGCACGTCAATACGGGAGCTATCAATTTCGAATTTCAATTTATTATACTACGAGAGAAAAGGATACCTAAGAATTTGATGAAGGTTTAATGGTTTTGTTTCAAAAGAAAAATCAATTTTTTTGTTTGATATATTTTCTTTGAAATTTAATTCTTTAAGAATCAATGTAAGAACCATTTTGGTAAGAGATCAACGTATTAGTTTATCAATCTAAAAGGCGCAAGTTCGAATCCATGTCAGACAGTTTTTTTTTTCAATGAAATACTACATTTTTATGATGATGTTTCTTGTTTAAAGCTTAATGCTTCAGGCGTTGTTATAACATGTACCCCCCAAACCATGAGAATATTTATACTGCACTTCTGTTAATGAACACGCTTCGTCATTAGAGCTGGCTAAACGTCAATTAAGCTTATTTTCCCTGTTTTGTTTATTCTTTCGCTAACTATCATCATTTATCATTTAACGCTGCATAAACAGTGTAGCACAGAATTTCCTCGGTGGTCCATTGTGGTTTAGTATGAAGTACAAATAAACTCCATATGCCAATAAACTCCCCGACAATAAAGTATATTTCACATATTTTAATTTGTTTTACTCTGATCATAAATAATATTTTACGTTTTAACAATTGTGCTTATCATTTCAACACATAGGAGGATTTCGTTATTGAGAGGAAAGGAAGATTATTATTTAGTAAATAACCCCTTTGGGCGAATTCCATTTAAGTTCCTTTATGAATTAATTCTATAATTTTATTCAACGTTTACAGTGTAAATTGGGTGTAATTTCTATGTACTGCACTACCTTTATTTTACATCATAATTCAACTCATCCTACCAAAAATTAGCACAAAAAAAAGTATTTTCATAGCCATTTTGGTAAAATCCGTGCTATGTAATTCCTATGTAATTGCCAGAGTTTTCCAATGGGATTTATTCTCAACCTATAGTAGAAGTATTTAATGAGAGAAAAATTACGTGGCCCAGTTTTAATAATGAAATTGGACTTTTTTTTACCAACCATTATCCTCCCATTTTGCATATAGCAGTTGAGTGTGTTTTATTTTATTTTCCGTTTTTATCGTTCCAAGTACTACGTGCAAAAAATTTGAAATTCCTCTGAATGTGTAGTTCTATGACCCCAAAAGGTGTTCAAAAAGCCCGAATGCCTACCCCTTCAGCTTAGGCTGTTTTGCGTAAGAGGACTCTCTCTTCTCCCACAATGCACTGTTAGGGGTGTCTTTCGAGGAGGGAGACAGACCGCCTCGGCTGATACAAGTGGTAAGACTCATCAGGAGTCAGAGCGTTAGTGTATGTGACATTTTGGGTACAGTGCCGGGAGTTGAAAGGGGGCGGAGTCCTCCAGATCCATGAAGCCCCTACTTCGGGTACTTCATTCAGAAGTGGGATCTGAACAGATCCCCAAGTGTGTAGTGTAAAGATGGAAAAAGGATTCAGCAATTCACAAAGATAAGTATTCTTTTTCTAATCGCAAAGACATGGCGTGGGCATGCATATATATGTATGTATGTATGCACGTATGTATGTGTGTGAGAAATGGGGCCCATGAATGATGCTGATTGAGAACGAAAGAGTGGAAAATTACCAGTCATAGAAAAAGAACCCCAATACTAATGCAACTGAAGCTTTTCAGATCGCTAGAAAGAAAAGAAGAGAGAAGGGGAACGAGATCGACCGGGATCAGGAGAAAGTGAGGATTACTCATCGACCGACAAGAGGGTAAACGATAATTGCCGAAGGCGGTGAGTAAGCTTTGTGTAAATTAACCGGGCGAGTGGAAAATTTCCAAGTCCTGAGAAAATGTGTGAGTCATCAGGAAGACAAAGCATTAAGTCTTCTTTGTCGAGGCAAAGCACTCTGCGTTTCTCTCGGGACAAAGCATTCCGCATATCGCTCTCAGTCAAGCAACACGCGTTAAGTGAAAAGTGATTAGTGAAATGGACGAAGAAACTCTTGTGCAATTCCAACGCTGGCTCACATCAACCAGGAGAAATAACCCTGGAGATGCCGAGGAGCATGGTGAGGTCCCACCAAGGCTCAGTGAGACCGACAGCTCTGTATTCAGGGGTTTCCCGGAAACACGGGAATACCCCACTGTGCCGCGATTGGGCATGTCCATAGGAAAAAGGGAAGTTGAATCCATGCTTCCCGAATTTAATCCGGACCAAGACAGAACCCTGTCAGCCCAGAAATGGGTTGAAATGGTCGAAAAATGCTGCGCCCAGTTCAGCATTACAAATGAACAAAAAGTAATCATAGCCACCATGAGGCTAAAAGGGGCAGCACGATCATGGCTGGAGGGAAACATGGACTTGGCATATACATGGCCCAAGCTAAAAGAGGCACTTATAAAATTCTTCCCGGATGATGTGGACGACTTGAGCGCCATGGTGAAAATGGAGGCCACCCGCAAGAGGGATGAACCGGTGGAGGCCTATGTCATGGGCAAGTATGCCCTGGGCCAGCGCATTGGACTGTCTACACGGTTAATAATAAAATACATAATCCAGGGAGTGCCGGGGCATGTAGAGCGCTCATCATTAACATGCACCAATCCCCAAACAATACCTGATCTGATGCTGGCGTTAAAGCGACTTGATGACAGCAATCACAACTCACGCAATCGCTACTCAGTGCGTGGAACTTTCCGTCGAGGTGAGAGGAACCGCTCACGCGAGAGGGACAACAGAATGAGAGAACGACGCAGGGATCGCCGACATCTAAGCCGAAGCCCAAGGCGAGATCGCTCCCGCTCCTGTGAAGGGAGACACAAGCCGAACTATAGGGGAAGATCACGCGATCGTCAATATCGCAATTCATGGAAAGATGATGCCATCAAGACTGAGCGAAGGAAGCCCCAATCCGGACAATCGGGTGGAAGTCGCTGGGGAAAGACGCAGAAAAGATGTTTCATCTGTAACTCTGATAAACATCTGGCGTCTAAGTGCCCGGAGAAGAAGGATTTTCGGGTTAGGCTGGTGCATGAGCGTACCACCAGCCTGAGCCCCATCCGCAAATCGCTCAAGCAAATCGAATTAGAAGGGACGAAATTGGACGCACTCCTGGACAGCGGAAGCGACATCTCCCTGCTGCAGGAAAACGTGGCCACAAGTTTGGGATTGTTGAAGGAAGGACGTGCCATCCACTTTAGGGTGTATGGAGGAGGACGGAGGAAAACATTGTGGGCCACCAGCGCGAGTGTAAAATCAGGAGATGGGTACTGCAGAATTAAAATACATGTTGTGCCCCAAAAGTACCAACAATTTCCTTTGCTGCTGGGACAAAATTATTTGGAAGCAAGCAAAAGGAGAAGTCAGACAATTATCCCCACTGTAGACGCGACATTTGAGACACGTGAGGACCAAATGAGGAACAATGTGATGCAGCGACGGGAATTGAAGATGGAGGATCTCAAGTTTGGAGACAAAGGTGATGACGTGGCTAAGGATAAGCTTGTGCAGCTGGTCAACAAGTACCGCACATGCTTTGCTTTGTCTTCCAAGGAGTTGGGGCACAATGCTGAGCTCCCAATGAAGATCTCCCTCAAGGACAACGCAAAGGTGGTGAGATATGTTCCCTATCGCATTCCCCTGCGGCTGCAACAAAAGGTGGATGAGGCCCTAAAGGAGCTCCTAGACAACAACATTATCCGGAAGTCCACATCAGAATTTGCAAGCCCAATGGTGGCTCTGCAGAAAAAGAACGGTGATCTGCGACTATGTGTGGATTATCGTAAACTAAATGCACTGATTGTCAAGGAGCATTATCCAATGCCATCCGTAGAAGAGGAGGTGCATAAGCTGCAGGGAAAAGCAGTGTTTTCCACCGTTGACCTGATGATGGGATACCACCAGGTTGCCGTGGAGGAACAATCTAAATATCTCACTGCCTTTGTCACACCATCGGGGCAGTATGAATTCAATAGGGTGCCGTTTGGTCTCGCCAATTCCCCTGCAGTGTTCATGCGCACAATGAGCCATGTGCTAGAGCCACTAAAGGGTGATACATTGCACTGTTTTGTAGACGATATAATCGTAGCTACTACATCTGTGGAAGAAAATCTGGCGGTGTTGGAAAAGCTATTTGCTGAATTGGCGAAGCACAACCTGACTTTAAAACTCAGTAAGTGTAAATTCCTACACTCCTCCATTAACTTCCTGGGACATGACATCAATGGGGAAAGCATGTCGCCGGGTAAAGCCAAAGTTCATGCAGTGGAACAATTCCCAAAGCCACAGAACCAGCGCCATGTGCGTCAATTCCTCGGACTGGCAGGATATTTCAGGAGATTCATCCCGGATTTTCAAAAGATTTCTCAGCCCTTGAGGGAATTGTTGAAGAAACAGAAAGGGGCGGAAGCTCATCAAGAGAAGACAATAACTTGGAGTGAAAGTCAGGAAAAAGCTTTTCTACAAATCAAAAAGCTTCTCACAAGTGAACCGCTGTTGACACTCTACAACCCAGAGGCATTCCATGAGCTACACTGCGATGGATCAAAGCTAGGAATAGGAAGTGTGCTAATGCAACGTACCGGAAACGACCCCCTACGTCCGGTGGCATACTTCAGCAGAGCAGCAACTGATGCGCATTGGATGAAATATCACAATTCTTCGGACTCCCATGCATTGCAGTGAGCGACAATGGGTCTGCGTTCACATCTCGCGAATTCCAGGAATACTGCAAGCAGAATAACATTCAGCATTCCCCTGTGGCTGTGGCCACTGCTAGAGCCAATGGTCAGGTAGAACGCATCTTCAGGGTAGTCAAGGACTCATTACGCTGCCTATCAGAAGATGAGCTTGGCAAGGATTGGGCAAAACACTTGCCGACTGTGCAATGGGCAATCAATTCATCAATAAATAGAGTAACAGGGGAGACTCCCTATCAGCTCTTGTTGGGGTACAATCCTCGACAACAACGGGAGAATCTGTTGTCATTTGCTGTGACCACCGCAGTAGAAAGAACAGACACCGCGATGGAAGACTTGCAGAGCCTAAGAAGCAAGGCTGAAGCAAGGATGTTGGAGCATCAACGTGTTGAAGCAGAAAAACATAATCTGATGAAGAAGAAGCCCACACAATTCAAGGAAGGAAATCTGGTGTTGGTTAGATACACTGCTCCAGCGACAGGAGGATCAAGGAAGATGATACCCAGATACAGAGGTCCCTACATTGTTGCCAAAGTGGTGGGTCGCGATAGATATTTGATAAAGGACACCCCAGCTACACAAGTGACAATACGACCGTTTGAGGCCATATATGCAGCTGATCGCCTCAAGAGGTGTGGTGTTCCTGAAGGATTAGAGGAATTAGAAGAGGAAATGGAAGTGGATTTGAGAGATGACGATTTTTCTGAATAAAATGTAATAAAAGAACACAGAGGCTTTAATTTCTGGGATGAACTCGAGAGTGAGAAGTAGATCCTTGGAAATTAAAAATATCGTTGAGTATCATTTCAGATCCAAGAGTTCATTGGCAGACAGAGTGCACATAGTTGAATGTTGTAGGCGTGGTGAGTCAGACACATGCACGCACCATCTTGTGATCTTGAACGGACTCCAGGACAATGAAGGTCCAAATGTATGGAATTGAACAGCAGGGTAATCAAAGGGGCGAGCAATTGTCACTGTGTATTGCCTCTGGGACCGCCTGGCAGACGCGTCTGCCAAACTTCCTCCCAGATAGCTGCATGGCATTGTTCACCAAACCCCGGAGATAACCCCGATTAACCTGGATGTGTATGGGTGAAAGACCTGCACTTGCCTACAGGTGGAACCCGAAAGGAGATGGCAGTAAAGGAACTTCAAAGACAAAGCTAGCTCAACGGATATGTGAGAACGTCAATATGCAGTATACATGCTTACAGAAGGAACTGTTGAAGCAGATTGAAGAAAGGCGAAGGGCCTTGGGACCAGAAGGGTAACATGTTACTAGAAAATTGGTAAGCGTGCACGCTAAACATCAGAATGACCCGAGTAAAGGAAAGGAAACTTTCAAAGAGATACAGGCCAAGCTTAGGTTAGCTTGATGGGATAGGATTACTAGGTTAGGAGATGGGAGATAGAAGAGTGAGGTGGGGTTAGAGATAGGCTGATGTCCTCTACAAATCATTGATTCATTTAATCCTTCGCCGAGGACGTCGAAATTCAGGAATGGCCGAGTGTAGTTCTATGACCCCAAAAGGTGTTCAAAAAGCCCGAATGCCTACCCCTTCAGCTTAGGCTGTTTTGCGTAAGAGGACTCTCTCTTCTCCCACAATGCACTGTTAGGGGTGTCTTTCGAGGAGGGAGACAGACCGCCTCGGCTGATACAAGTGGTAAGACTCATCAGGAGTCAGAGCGTTAGTGTATGTGACATTTTGGGTACAGTGCCGGGAGTTGAAAGGGGGCGGAGTCCTCCAGATCCATGAAGCCCCTACTTCGGGTACTTCAAATGAGAAAAAAATATATCTACATAATACTGCTAGATACAAAAGTTTTCGAACAAGACAAAATTGTTTATTTTATAAAGTAAATTTCAAGTAGATTTATCTCAGGCTCTAGGCAGCCGATTTTCAAAAATCCGCCAATTTCGGAAAGGTACATAATTCACCTTTCAAAATCTGATAAGTTTTCGAAAATCGGTTAAGCCGTTAGTTTTTGGTAGCCGTTTTGGTAAACCTTCGAATATTAAAAATAAATCTTTTTTAATACCTTGCAAGACGTCCATAAGTGTACCGATTTTTACAAATAAAATATCGTTTGAAAGTTAATTTAATTCTCTTTCTTTTCCTTTTAAAATTCACAATTTAGGCTTGCCCAGAAACTTTTGGCGTGTAGTGTATATATGTATTTAATAAAATAAAATTTTATTATCGGAACATTTTATGTGGGGTAAGGGTTAAGTTAATCAAAGCCACTAATTGATGGTATTTTCCATATTGTAATAAAAAGCATGTCCTTTGAAAATTAATTCCATATTACTGGAAATGTTTAGCACATATTTTTAAGCATAAAAAATCCCAAATTCTCCAAAAATTAAATAAATTTTTTGAATAATTTACCAATTAATTCTTAGTTTTTCCAAAAAAAGAAAAACTTTACACGATAAAACTTTATTCAAAGTTACAGCAAAATATATTTTGAATTCATGCAAATGCGAGAATAACATAAATATCTTTTATATTTCTCTTAAATTTCCATATAAAACCATTTTGTGGGGGTACAGGGTGTTTAAAATGTACCAAAAAGTAGGTTAAGAGATGAAATATAAATGTGTATGTATGGTAAAAGGAAGGATGATACATAAAGCAAATTTCGAAACTTGACATTGAGAGCCCGCGGTACAAAGGCAAAAATTGGGGAAGTCATTAATATTAATGTGGGGGTGTGTTGTGCTATATAGGCTTGGTAGGCTGGCATGTAATGCGAAAACGGTATTAAAGGATCAAGAGACACAAAGAAATTTGAAAGAGGAAAGTTTCTCTTTCAGCTTTTAGTGAGAAATTTTCTCTCTGTTTATACGAGTTATGTGTATAAATTAAAGCTTACAATTGTGTTTGTTGTAAATATAGGCAGGAAAATGCTGAGTCAAGATCTGAGATTTGACCACTTTGCACAAAATTGGGGGTACATTTGGGGCTAAACCCGACACCCTATTTTTAAGTCAAAATGTCTATGGAGTGAATGGGGGAAATTGCTACACCCGTTTTGTGCACACACAATGCTGATACGCTAGAACATCAATATGGCACAAAGTTCCAAAAGTGATTTGTATGGAGATACCAATTGGGGTGAGAGAGCACAAGGGATTCTATATTCATAACTATGACCCAATGACCCTGTTCCTCGTTTATATCTCCCCATTGTATCAATGTTCCTCTCCCCTTCGATTTATGTCGAAAACCAATCTCCAATTTAAGTTGTGTGGCCATTTGACTCCCCATGACACGCAGACGAATTAACAAATTGGGATAGATATGTTGGGAGAGAATTTCATTTAAAACTAACTTCAACAACTATGTATAATTTAGTTTGTATCTCCCATGAAAATTTTAATACAAATTTATTCTATATCTCATCCCACGCGCAATTTTGATCCATTAATAAAATTATGTGTACTCACATGGGTGCAGAGCGGAAGATGGAAACTTGAGGAAGCTTGTTTGTGGATGACGTCAAAGAAAGTTAACATTCAAAAGAAGGTGCACGGATGAAGTGGGACGACCTTCGTCCTTATTGAAATTTCTTTGTTTAAATTGCTTTTGATATCATATACATATCTACATTTCTTGTACATAGGCTCTACGCATTTGCAAACGATGCAAAAGAAATAAGAAGAAATCCTACACTTTGCGACATGGTGCCCATTATCTTAATTAAATTTACAATATTTGGCTAAAAAAAATGCCAACAAAAAATTTTATCCAAAATTACCTCAAGGATTTCTTAAATAATTTTGTTGTTTTCTTTTCTTTATCAGATTGGACAGGAGTCAACGACCATGAACGTGTTCAACGACAATTGTCAGTGTCATCCGACAGCAAACTGCTCGATGACGATATTAGGGAAGAGACTCGGGTAATAATGCGACCGAAGAAGCCACCCAGACCCAAATCCGAAGTGTTCCTCAACAAACAGGACCCACATCCAAGACGGAAACGCTTCAGTGCATTTGGGGTAAGTAAAATTTTTCATCTATATACATGCCTGCCTATGTATGAACATAGCACGACCATTGCTCTTGTCCTCTGTCAATAGCAGAGACTTCGTCACGGTGATGTCTCTTATCATATGTGTGTGTGGAGACTCCTTGAAGGGTTGTCTTGTTCCCAATTAAAATAAACATCACGTCCTTTTTGCGTCCTTTTGCCCTGAAGATGGGCTTTTCTTCTTTTCAAGGGTAAATTAAGGGCACAACGCATGTAGAATAAACGATATTACGATTAAAAAAATATATATTATAAAATAATATATCATTACATACCCTTTTGAGCAACTTAAAAGCTCAGGTAGAAGCTTTTCTTTAGAAGGTAAAAAATAGTTTAAAATTAATAGTTTCAAATGTTTAAAAAAAACAAAACCTTAAAAGTTAGAATTAATGTCAAATCTTAGAAATGAAATGTCAATCATTAGAAACATTAGAAAAGACGTCAAACTTTCAAAAAAAAAAGTATGAAGATTTATAAAAGATTTTTCAATCGTTAGAAAAGAAATGATAAAAGTTGTAAAAAAAATGTTTAACATTGAAAAAGAGACGTAAAAATTAAAGAAATGTCAAACGTTTAATTAAAGTCCAATTTTCGTTAAAAGAGCAGGGTAAAGAGTCTCAATCTTCATAAATCTCCACTCTTAAGTTGTTATTTTTAGTTAATTTTGAGCGTCATTTAAATAAATAAATAAAATCATTTTAGCCCTTTTATTGAAGGAAAATTTAGAGATGTTATTTCAAATTTTCAGTTATAAAAATACAATAAACAAAATTAATTGTTTCGCCAACAAAGGGTATTTATCTTCTGAATATTTCTGTGGTAAAAAATTAGTAGTTTTTATGCTTTTATTTTATATTTTTCGGCTTGAATTAAATATTATTCTTAAGCTTTTGCCTTTCAATATTTGCCATTTTAGGATTGAAAACCAATCTTATGATTTCTCCTGGCTAATATCCTAAATATTATTCACATTAGAATTATTCAGATCTCCAAAAATCCGAATAATTTCATTCAAATAAGCATCCCTTTGTTCGCCAATTTTCCATTATTAATTTTCCCAACAACGACTGTGACACAATCAGTTTTTCCTGCGAGGAAAAGTCGAATACCGGATGAGAAATTCATTAGAATAAAAACATTAACAGCAGGAATACTCCAAAATGGCCCAAATGGTACTTTTACATCAAATTTATTTTCACAAAATGTGGTGGACATTTTCCTTTATGTACCTCCCAGCAAAAATTTAGTAATGCAAATCACACACAGAGGAAGAAAAAATTGGTGCATTGTGAGAAAAGCAATGCACAAAAAAAAACTTAACCACACAATTTCCAACAATTCTTTCCCATTCAGAACTTTTTTGCTGTTGCCTATACCTCGTCGTTGTCACTGAAAATTGTTTGGTGTTTGTTCTGTGAAGATTCATGAGAGATGAAGGGTTGAAGTGTTCCCATTGGAGGAAAATTCACTTCAAGCTATTCTTCTGGGTGTTCTGGTTATATATGTATGTATGTACTGTACATTGTACATAGTGCTATATGGTTGTGCTGGTGATGTTGGAAAATGCTGCACATTGTGCACATTGGTAAAAAATTGTTACAAGAGAATTGCAATCACTTTTGAAGTGAATTTTTATGTGGAAAATAGAGACTCTTAAAAAAAATTGAAGCACCACAGAAATATATATAAAAAATGCAATACAATGGTGCTACTGGAGATAACCAATCAAATTTTATTTTATCCAAGTATTCGTTTAATATGATTTGGAAAATACGGGCAATACCGTGAATGCTGGAAAAATATAATTTTTCCAGTATTGGTTAAAAAAAACTCGAGAGAAATATTTTAAAATAATTTTTCATTTTTAAGCTGTCAAATTTTATAGACAATTTCAATTAACGAATGGAAGGAAAAAAAATTGCAGATATTTAGCAAATTAATTAACTAATCGTTAACCCTTTCGCTTTCACGTCAAGTATAGAAACATGTGGCTCTTGAATGCTCTCAAAATACATTTCTCAGGTAAAACGTCTTCTTTGGCGTCCTCTGCGTTAATTTTTACGAATATCTAACTTGGAAAAACATTAAAATTCTTCAAAAATCGGGTTTCGAAAGGGTTTAAAATGATAATAAGAAAAATCTTTGTATAAGCCACAAAGTTTTAATATCAAATGAAAATGTTCCTGCTGTTGACAAACAATCCTCCCCTTTGCAATTTTTATTGCTTAACGTACAAATATCTTTATCACTGTATCACATAAAATTGTTATCAATTTTTATATTCCTATAAAATAAATATTTCTTTTTAACGTTGTTTTTTTATTGTAGGATTTTATTTTTCTTGCATTTGACTTATTCAAAATGTTATATGTAGGTACAAGAAAATGACAAATAAAGATCAAATATATAAGTAAAATAATACTATTAGGTACATAGTTGAGTTTTCTCACCAATCCTTACGAGCATCCTTCCGCAATGTTTGTTGCTAAGTTATTATCGTGGCACATGAATGTTTGCAAATGCCATGGCGAAGACTCGCTAAGTAACTTGGATAGGAAGATACTTTTCTTCCGGCAACCTACTAAAGATCCAATTTACTCCCTCTATTTCACTTCGAAAAGTAGAGTGGTGTACTTTTGCCTGTAAGTTCTCCACTCCTCCCACACCCCATTAAATGGAAGTAAGAAGTGCAGCGGCGGTGAAACTTCATAATCACTACACGACAATATAGATGTACATAAGTTGCATAAAGAATTCGTGGAATGTGGTGTGGGGCGTGGAAAAGTTTTCACAAAGACGGGTCCTTTGTTGCAAGTCCAAGTGAAATAAAAGTCCCTTCCTTAATTGTGTTTAAACTTTTCCGAAATAGGGAGACATATAGGGGATAAATTATAAATTTTTGTGCCCATTCAATGGGGCATACAACTTTAAATTTTATTTTCCATCCAATTTACTGGGTTGTGCTTCTTCTTTTTTTTTTGCCTCGGCGTGTTCTCATTGTTTCTTTTGCAAGTTTGAATGAAAAAAAAACGAGAGGAATTAATTTGCTAAATTATGAGTTGTCAAACTTTTCTCTTTCGCTCAATTCGTACAGTTTAATTGAGGGTGATTTACTGTGTTTCGTATGTTAGAAATTGAAATGAAGAAAAAAAAATGAGGAAAAACTGCCACACAGCAAGCCTAATGAATTCATTTTCTGTTTTACATAATTCTAAAGGAAATTGTTTGTACTTTTGATGGAAATTTACATAAAAATAGATTAGCTTATGTTCCTGTAGGTACATACAGTGCTGAGAAAAATAATAAGACCACCAATATAGGTTTTAAATTTTTTGTTTTCGTAAGTTATAAGCCTTTAAACTTTAACCAATTAAATTGAAATAAACGTTTAAAATAAAATTATAAATTTACAAAAATTCGTTCTGAAACTTATGTGTAAATAAGGAAGCATTTTCACTCTTAAATTATTGAAATAGAACCACTCACAAAAACCCCCCAAACTTTTTTTCTCTGAGTGTCCGATTTTCAAAATTAAAAAAAAAAACTCTGAAAGCTACATTCTTCCCCTGTTCAAAACTGCCTGAGTGATCAAAATCGGTTGAGGGGATGATTTTTGACAGTCGTTCAAGTAGACTCATACCAAAAATGCCACTTTCTGTTCAATTCTCTACCAAAACTAAACGGATAGGCCGATTTTCGAAAATCTACCACCGTTATATAGGGGATAAATGTAGCTTTCCGAATCTATGCTACTTTTCAAAATCGGTCGCTCACAGCCTGAGATATTGATGATTGACGTCAGCGGTACGTTTAAAACCTATATTAGTGGTCGTATTATTTTTCTCGTAACTGTATATAACTCAAGGATAAATGATTTTTAAAAAAGAAATGAATTTCTTTAATTTTTCTAAATTAATCTTAAAAAATAAACCAGTTTTGCTCACCTGGAAACTTTTGTTGAGTAGTGTAAACTTCTATGTAGGTACGTACATATCGTTCATATATAACACATTTCTTACGCATCCCTTGTTAGAGTTCTTTTGAAGTAATTTTTGCTATATCACTATTCATAACTCAAGTTCAATGAACACTTTTCCTCACACGAACCTCGCACATACCTTTTCGAGAATAATTAACGAAGCCTTTTATTGCTCTTTCTAATGAATCTCATGCCCTCTTTCACCGCAACTTTTCACCACCAAAGTGGCAGCAAGTGCAAAAGTTTGTTAAATAATTAAAATTGCTCAAGTGGTGTGCTCACTGGTAGTCATATTTCCGCTATATAGCATCAGCTAACGAGAAGGTGTAGAGATGGTATTGCTTCTTATGGAGTATGGGGTGATACCATAGAAAAGATTGATACCACACCCCTCCGGCTAATTGCCAATAAAGTTCAATAATTACATTTACTATGTCAGTTAATAATTAAGAGCGATGCGTTGGTGTATATTTGTATGTATATTGCTTTGGAAGTGCTCTAACAGAGAGTACCTAAAATTTATTAATATTTCAACTGAGAAAATGATCACAGTGCATTCTCAAAGAGGATTTGTTATTCAATCAAGCTTAGGGATTATTCATAACGGTTCGATGACTAAAATTGATTTAATCAGGATATGGTGAAGGATCCTAATAATCTAAGCTTTGCATTCTCTGACTAATGAGCAATAAGTCTTGCTATGTACGTACATAGAATGTCAATTATGGCAATCATAACATATAAATGCAAATACGAACTTATCAATACAAACATAATATCCCGGTAATTGACCTGCCAGTGAGAGTACCATATAGTGATGCAATCTCACCATGTAATGATTTTCCAATCAAAAGGGGAAAATTTAGATCGAGTGTACCCATAGGTGGAGTAAAAAGAAGATTACATCAGTGTGGTTTGTGTGAATATTAAATGATCAATTCTCGATTGATGTATCACATTGCAAAATGAAGGAGGAACATTTGTCCACCCATGTCAGGACATCGAATAATGCAAGATGAAAACGTTAATTAAATGAATGAGGTTGCAAGCCGCCATTTGTGTACATCAAATGACGGATTAACATACGAAAATCTCATTGATATCTGAACACAAATTAAATTACTCGTCCCTTTGGACATTTTAATGCACAACGAAGGGATGTGAATGTACAGAACATTCTAAATGCATTTGACATGTTATTCAACTCTTTAAAGCCCCCCTCGAAAAGGGGTGAATTGTCCTTTGCTCTTGTGTGCCTCCATTATTTCGCATCTTATTGTCCTCAAATGCAATATTCTTCCGGAATTTTCGTACACAACATGTAATATATGTTGAAGTTAACCCACAAAATTGCATAGATGTGGGAAATTTGCATATATACATTCATTCTCATTACATATATGTACGTACAAGAACATTGGCTTACATAGAATTGTAAGAGAATACAAAACTCCTGCTCAATTCACAAAAGGGCTTTATTTGTCAACTTTTGCGGAAACTGGACCATGAATTTTCCTCTATTTGAAGCACTAAATTGCATAATAATTACTTTATTCTGGAATGAAAATGTGATTTAAATGAATTTATCTGCAAGACTATGCACCTGCAAGAAACAAACTAGGTTATTAAACATTTCAATGGTTAGAGATTGTATTCTCTATCTATTTAAGAGAAGCATTAGAATAAAACTCAATACACAACCTAAATGCATCCTAAAACCTAATGCAACTCTTCTAAATTTGAATTTCAACCCAATTCGCATCACATTTACATGTTTCCCATCTTCTCGATCAGATATGTGGGCTAAATAACTTCCAGATCTTCTACAAAGGTATCTATTTTTACAATTTTAACGATTCAACTCTAAATATTCAAAGATTTTGTTGAATTGTAACACCACACGAAGGCGTCCTAATTCCACTTCCGTGAAAAAAAGAGAAAATTGAAATTTAAATTCCATCTGGAAAATGTCTTCATTTCTTTTGCAAATGCTAACGCAGATGAAGAAGGACAGTGTGGATGTTATTTCAACCTAAGTGAGATTTCTGGGTTTTCTCAGGGAAAAGCACAAAAAAAGGAAAGAAGAAAAAACTCCTGAAACACGTAGAGAATAAATTTATTAGAATCCTAATTGAATGTAGCGGTGAGAACACGTCTATTGTGTCACCTTCTTGAGAATCTTTTAGTGAAAAATACGTAAAAGTATTTTTCTTTGGATACTTTTCACAGGATTTTGGAATGGTTTCATTATCATTTTGTTTCATTATCTCGCTACTACCTATTTTGGATAAGATGGGAAAATTGTGCGATGAAAATAATACTTTTGGCATTGATATGATGCCTAAATGGGCACAAATATCGTATTTTTTTTTATTTTTTTAACAATGAAGTTTTTCATTTTTAATTCAGTTTTCTACGATGAAGATTCAAATTTTTTTTGTTGACTATAGAGAAAGAAAAAGAATCTGTATAAATAAGTTTAAAAAACTTTCCCACACTTGGAAGAAAGACAAAAGTTTCTTTTTGGATAAAAAGAAGAAGGAAAAACTCTTAAAATTTGCATGATTCCTTTTTAATTAGGAAAATTTCGTGGTTTAGTGTTTCTCAAACAAGAGATTTTCTCTTCATTTCCCGAAAGCTCTTATCCACAAAAGCTTTTCGTCACTATATTTACCAAATGTCCAAAACTTTTCCCAAATAAAGGAGATGAAGTGCTAAATGAGTTAATTTTATGTAAGTTTCAACTTATATGTAGTTTAAAGTGCTTTTAGGGAAAAAAATCTCATTTTCCCTATGGCCATAACTAATCGTAAAAATCTTTTATTTTTCACCCCCAAATGAAAATGCTGTGCCAAGAAGAAAAATAAGACCCCTCTAACTGACTAAAATGCTCTTTGACTTGGAAAAGTTTCCTTAAAAAGGGACCAAAAACGTATAAAGTGGAAAGTTTTGTCTAACGAGAGGAAAAGGCTTTTTTTGGGTGAAAAAGGTGTGTTAGTGTGTGAAAATATTCCCTCGTAAATTATCATATTTTCCCGCACAGAATCTCACTCCTTTTGCCGCCCAAAATTAAACCCTCTCAAAAAGTTTTACCCTGATTCATTTTAATGCTTCTTTTATTTTTCTTTTTTTCTCACCATTTTCCACCCACGAAGAGAAATATTTTTCCACACCACACATACATTTCACACAATTTTAAGTGTTTTTCCCTTTTCGGTTTTTCTTTTTTTTTTTCTTTTCTCCCGAAGACCTCTCAGCGAATGTTTTCGCATAGTAATTGAAGTGGAAGGACTCACAAGTTGACGTGTCTGTGCTATATATATACATAATTGTGTTGGATAGAGAAGACGAAGAGCATCCTATTAGCATATTATCGTATAAATTCAAGAATTTGCGTGACAAGGGAAATATAATCAATTTTATTTATTGCATTTTCAGGGTGATTCTCCGTTTGGCAAATCGGACGCCTACATCAAACTGGAACAACTTGGTGAAGGTTCCTATGCTACAGTTTACAAGGGATTTAGCAAGTGAGTGTGTCCTTTTGTTGTGATTTTAGATATGGATTTTCTTTCGTTTCTTTTTTCCTTTTTCTTGCTGTGATTTCTATCAAAATCAGAGTTGTTAGGTCTTGAATTTAATATAGATTTTAGATTAAAATACGTTAACTTTAAAAACCTGGAAGAAATTTATGCAAAAAGATACATTTTTGATTAATATATCTTCCCAGGAGAGCTTTTTGTAGAGCTCTTTTTGCTACTTTGATAATTTACTCAACTTAACAATTACATTCGGACTTAATCTTCAAATAAACTTCGAAAATGATTAAAGTTTTGATTTTTTTATTCCTGAATAAAATGTTTATTAATCAATTTTACTTCCGGGTTTGTCGTTGAAATTTTTAAAGAGAAAAACTCATGTTTTCCCAGAGCTTTCGGCTATGTTCGGAGCTTTTTTTAGTGGCTACAAAGAGAAGAAATTTATTAACAAGAGAAAATTTTCACAAAAACAAGACATTTTCCTTTAACTTAAGCGTGGGGAAATTATTTCCCTATCTCTGGGAGCGTTAAAAGGACATCTACAAACTAACAAAGACTAAATATTTTAAACATAAAAATAGAAAACAGTGGAAAAGCGAGGAAAAACCTGGACGAAGTAGAGCTCCTTCCACATAGTTTTTCCTCGCTTTTTCAGTGATTTTCTAATTTACTATTCAAAATTCAATCGTTCCAAGGTTTTCTGAAAATCTTTACTAATAAACCGCAGCTTTTTTAGCCGCTGAAGAAAGCTGTGAGCAGAGCCGAAAGCTCTGAGAAAACGTATGTTTTTCTGAATAAGAATTTCTTTTCTATTGACAAAGAAACCGGAAATACGTTGAGAAATCAATACATAGTTTACCTAATTAATCATAATATCTTATCTTGGAAATACTTTAAAATATTTTCCATCAATTCAGATTATTTCTTCGTCTGCAATATCCTTCAATTCTCGATACTTTTTCATGATTGATTTCTTTGCCATATTGTTGCCCATCTATTTTGCATTTGCAAAGAATGGGCAAAAGAAGCTTTCAAGGGATCACCCGAATGGGATTTAAATAGGGTACACTACACTGTACTTGGGGGCATCTGATGAGACTAGCAATGGCGGCAATATGCAAGAATATTGTTGAAAGCACATAAAGCGAATCAAGCAGATGGAAAAGATTTTTCTCCTTCCTGCAACAACTATACGACTGTATTGAGACAAAGAATGGAGTTCAGCGTGCTTTATAAAATTCTTTATTGGCTTCCACAGAGTGTTTATGATGAGGAAAGCGAGGTGTGAGATGGGAAAGGAGATTTTCTCAATTTCTAAAAAAAAAAGAAAACTTTTTTTCTGGAGAAGATTATACAATTTAGAGAGACAACTGCGAGCAGATGGTCGATTTAGTGAAGAAGAAAAAATAGAATAGAAGAATGCTGGGAGCTTTCTTTTTACTGCATATCCTTGATTAAGTTCCCTTTACGTTTCTCTTGTCCTTCCCCATTGCATTATCTCATGTTCAATGAGATTTATTGAGAGAAATTGCTCTGCAGGGCAAAATGGAGGAAGGTGGTGGGGGGGGGTGGAAAAGGAAATGGCAATGAGAACAAGAGATGATCGGATTCAGAAACATTCTTGATCGTATCCACAGTTGAGGCATTCTATATTGAAATGTGTTGTCTGAAAAGGAAATGGTTTTTGTAAATGTTGGTGGAATGGGTTGTATAGAGAAGGAAGTATCAACGAGGGCGATGTAGGTCACTTTAAGGCTTTGAGCTTTCTTTTCAGCACGATACCGGGATTCTTTCGTGGCACATTTGGGGTGGGTGGTGCGTTGTGAAAGGAATGAAGTGATACAAATTTTCAACACGACGCTAAATGGGAGTTGAATGATGTATACATACATACATATCGGTTTTTTTGTACATTTTTTTTTCTTTAGGGATTCAATAACCCTGGGCGTGTGTATGGGAGGGGGGTGGGGGTGAAAACATGGAAATTGGTGAATCTTTCGAATTTTCAGTGAACAAAAGAAAGGCGACAGGGGTATCTTTTGAGGATTTATGTGTGTGTCTAGTACACAAAAGATGGGAATTCAATTTCAACGAAGCGAAAGAAGGGCCTACAATTGATTGAAATTGAGACAAGATTACGATGGAGCCTAGATATGGATGTAGCGAGCTACCCCTCCCTTAAAAAAATTCTTTTGGGTCATGAGCTGTGGAGAATAAACTTTACCTAAACTTATTTGTTTTTCCGCTAAGAAGAAAATCCCCAAAACCACCGGGAAAAAAATCACAAATCTAAACATTTTGAAATCCTTTTTATTATTTTCAGTTTAACCAACCAAGTGGTAGCACTGAAAGAAATTAGACTGCAAGAGGAGGAGGGTGCTCCATTCACGGCCATAAGGGAGGCATCACTTTTGAAAGAACTGAAACACTCCAACATTGTGACACTCCATGATATTGTTCACACTCGTGAAACTCTGACTTTTGTGTTTGAATATGTGGTAAGAATCATTGAGCTTTTCCCGCATATATAGGATGGCATCCCTACATTCTTTTTTGTTGTGTTGGAAAGTCCTCTCTAAGACATACTTTGTGTGCTTTGTACTCTTGTGTGAATATATAGAATACAGATTTATCGCAATATATGGAAAGACATCCTGGAGGATTGGACCATCGGAATGTGAGACTATTTCTGTTCCAATTGCTCCGGGGTTTGTCGTATTGTCACAAAAGGCGAGTCCTGCACAGAGATGTAAAGCCACAGAATTTGCTGATCAGCGGATTGGGTGAGCTCAAATTGGCGGATTTTGGTCTGGCAAGGGCTAAGAGTGTTCCCAGCCATACATACTCTAATGAGGTGGTTACACTGTGGTATCGACCCCCCGGTAAGTTACCTCATCCTGCCAAATCTAATCAATTGATTCTTACGACCCTCATGGATACAGATTTGAAAGCAATCCAGATGTGAGATAGCCAATTAAGGGTTATCTTTAATTAATTAATTAATTAATAATTAATCCACATAAACGCTCCCACATCAACGTAAAAGATCTGTTTTATATAGAGCTTATATTTTTCCCTCAAAAACTATTTATATTAGGGATGTAGCCAGAAATTTTTTTAAGAAACTGATTTTTTTGTTTTGTTCAAATTTTTTTATAGGTCATTTTAAAATGAATTACAAAACGACTTTACATTTAATTACCAACGTTTGACATTTATCTTCTTATTTTTGAGATTATATTTTAACATTTAATGATTTAGCTAAGTTTCCTGCAGACACAGCTTTTTTAGCATTTGACATTAATTTTTCTAACGTCTGATATTAATTTTTAAAGTTTGTGGAATCTTTTTGAACGTTTGACATTTTCCTCCAAAATGTTTAATATCACTTTTAACAATTATTTTTTAACGGTTGACGTTGGTTTTCCAGCCTTAACGTTTCTCCTCGGACACTTAACGTACCTACATTTTAACATCTGACAGTCTGACACTACTTTTTAACGATGATATATTTTTTAACGTCTGACATTACTTTACAAGTGTTTGACGTTTCTTTTCCTAATTTTTGATGTTAATTTTTAATATTTGTGGATTCTTTTTTTAATGTTAATAGTTTTTTTTCCTAACATTTGATGTTTGTTTATATAAATCTAACGATTTAGAATTTTTTTTCTAACGTTTGTCATATTTTTTAACGTTCAACGAATTTGTTTTACTGTTTCATGTTTCGAACGTTTTCTGTGACTTTTCTAACGGTTTACATTTCTTTTTAAATGTTTATCTTTTTTTTATCTAACGTTTAATGTTTTTTTTTATAATTTTGCAAAATCCTTTTTCTCATTTTGCTTCTACAATTTTTAGCATGAAAATACCTTTTGAACCTCTAAACAGAATTTTAAACTAAATATTATGAACGTTTAGATTTAGAAGGTGTTTAGGCACCCAAACACCCCCTTAGCTACGTTTCTCCTATAAACGTAACATTAATTTAACAATTTCAAAGCTTTCAATGAACTTAGTCATTCATAAAACTTTGAAAAGAATTATTTTATGCAAAACCTGTTTCGAGAGAACTTCTGCAAAATCTTTTCCAAAAAATTGAGAGAATTTAAATCTATATTGCTTTCAATTCTGGATGTAAGAGCTGATCATTTGAGGTGTGAAATTACACACATTTCCTTTCAATTAATTCATGCATTTATTGATTGTTCTGTGTGGTTGCACATGTGCTGATGGATGTGCAATAGACGTTCTTCTGGGTAGTACGGAATACTCCACATCCCTGGATATGTGGGGCGTTGGATGTATATTTGTGGAAATGATAACCGGAATGCCAACATTTCCGGGCATCAGGGACACATACGATCAGCTAGATAAAATATTTAAATTGCTGGGGACACCCACCGAGGATACATGGCACGGTGTTACACATTTGCCGGGTTATAAGCCCAAACTCCTAGGTGAGACATCGATGCACTATTAGTGCGTGCGGGAATTGCTAATTCGCTGTATTTTATGTGTGCGTTTTGTAGGATTCTACAGGGCAAGAAAGTTGGGACATAGTTTTCCACGATTGTACGATATTGTGGAGGGAGAGGCAATGGCTAGTGCATTTCTACAATTGAATCCGGAAGATAGGATAGGTGCTGAGGATGCCCTTGCACACCCCTACTTTGCACCACTTCCCCGGAAGCTCTACGAATTACCAGATGGTTGAGTATCAATGTTCTCCACCTACTATGAGCTACTATGTGGCGGAATTTAATTCAATTTTCATCCATTTGTCTTCCACAGAGGCATCAATATTTACCGTGGAAGGTGTGTACCTCTACCCAGAGCCGAATCGCCAATATAAATGAAAATTAAGGCAAGTGATATCCTTGGATGGGATACGCTCATACTGTTGACAGAGTCACTATACGATGGCCTAATTTGTGGTCATCGCATCGATCTTTATTGCAAATAATCGTATGCGCTCCTTCCTCCCTATATATTCAATTCCCGCAAAGAATTTATTTCTCCGTTCTTTTCAATCCTCTTCCTTTTTACAGTAAAAGAAAGAAAAAAAATGTAAAATCAAAAGAAATATTGTCAAAGAAATCCCCATATTTTATGAGAAATAACATTTTACAGCAACTCCATTTATATATTAAGTGAAAAAATGTATAAAATAAAAATGAATGAATTGTACGAAAAGAGGAATTATATATTCAGGAAATTTTGGAATTACAGTACAGTACATTTTAAGGAGGAGTTAAAGAACTCATTTTATTTATTTTTCTTCTTCATGGATCTAAAAAAAATTATTTTTAATCGCAGTAAACGAGGCAAGAGATCGGCTGAGATAAACTGATAGAGATTTGCTAGAAAATATAAACAATGACGTCACTATTTGTATTTTTCTCTTTAAATTTATAAAGGGAATAAAGCTCATAAAGCATTAAAATTAAATGCTTCGTCGACGAATTTTTACAAGGTAATTTTATGCTTTATGTTTAGAAGAGATAAAAAAAAACGTAATGGTGACGTCATTCTTTGCATTTTTGGACAAATCTTTTTTGGTTCTTTGCAGCTAATCTCAGTGGAAAATGAAAAGTTTGGCTATTTCTCGCTCATTTTGATTCTTAAAAACATTAAACGTATTTTAATAATTCATTTTTAATGAAGTGATTTTCAATACAGAAACGAATAAACACCTTTACATAAGGAATTTATTTTTCTTATAAAACGAACAAAACATTGATACAAAAATTTATTTGGAATTTTATTTTTAAATTATTAAATTTTGGGGTCGATTCTTTTAAAAATCTTTTATTTTTTTGCAATATAAAAGTTGTTATAAGATTTTGACAGTTAATTTTTTAAAAGTTTTCTATTGTCGTTCCATAACAGAAAAACAAGGGATTTATTATTCCAAAAAAATATTCAGAAAGATACTTAAATAACCCTGAAAAGTAATTTTCCTTTAGAAAAATCGATCAAAGAAAGAAATAAACTGTGAAAATCCATTAAGATTTTTCATAAAATACCACAAATCTTACAACCAATGAATTCTATAAGAAAAGAAAAGAAAAGATTTTTAACAGAATCAACCGCCTAGATCCCTTACTGTACTGTAAATTCAATTCTTCACCTTCCCAGCTCCAATGAAGATGCTCAAGGGAATCAAATATTGATGCCAATTTTATGCGATAACATGCGAGAAAAAATCTTTAAAACTATTTTTCATTTATCAAAGAAAGGTTATCTTAGTAAAAGAAAAAAAAAGAGAAAAATATAGTAAAAGAAAAATGTAATGATGAAATAAATTTAAAAAAAATTGTAGAAGTGCCATGAATGTGAATTAATATTCTCGTTTGATGAGAAATGAGTCACATATGAGAAAGAACTGAAGTCAAATTTATTATGGGATGATAAATTATGAATAATTTAGGATTTTTTTTTAAATAAATTTTTCTAGTTTCATGATTTCTCCTCTTCCGGCAAAACAAAAAAAGAAAAGAACAGTAAAACGTCTAAAAATAAAGCAATCAATAAATAGCATTTTTGCTTAATAAACACAAAATATTTATGCGATAGAGTGGCGTGAAGAAAATCTCTGCAATAGTCCATTTTTGTTATTGAAAAAAAAAACACGAAAACATCGATTAACGGAGGCTGGTAAATTCTTACGAGGAGAATTTTATTATGATGAGAAGAAAATGATGAGAAATGGGCTTTTAGATGGTTTTAAATATTTTCAACTTTTCAGAACTTTTTTCTTAAGGAAAAGTGCAGAGGAATTGTAATAGAATTTTTATGGAACTTTTCTAATGACTACGCAATGGTAAGGAAATGGATTTTCGGGATTTTCTTAGTGTGACAAGTTTTTTTTTTTATTAATGATTATCTTTGAATTTTCCTGCCTAAATTTTGAGGAATTTTTTTTTAATACTTTTATCTTCTTCTATACTTTTTGCCAAAAAAAAAACAAAACCCATAAACTGATGGTGGATTTGACTAAATACGGAAATTTAAGGCTTAAATATTTTTCGAGTAGATTCTAAGTGTCTCCTTTTGGTTTTACAAAACAACAAAAAGAAAAGAAATAAAAAACAGAAGAAGAAAACATAAATGGAAGAAATAATTGTATAACAAATTGTGATATTCATACATTTAAAAGAAAAAAAAAAGAATTATTGTAATAGAGAATGATAAGACATAAAAAAAATGAGAAAAAATAGTGTTAGAGCAAAACAAAATATTGAGAAAAAAAACATAAATATATGAAAAAAAAAGTATAAAGAAAATAATGATTGCATAGTCGATGACTTTTATTGTGAGATAAAAGGTGGTAAATAAATAAATAAAAAAAAAACAGAG
Source organism: Lutzomyia longipalpis (assembly GCF_024334085.1). Classification (NCBI taxonomy): domain Eukaryota; kingdom Metazoa; phylum Arthropoda; class Insecta; order Diptera; family Psychodidae; genus Lutzomyia; species Lutzomyia longipalpis. The sequence continues at coordinate 24,332,759 of NC_074709.1, forward strand.
TCGTTTAAGATATTCATAGAATTAAACAAAAAAAATACGGTTAAGTCCTTGAGAAGCCTAAAAATAGAGGAATTTTATTGCAGAGATTTGAGAAAAAGTAAAAAAAAAGAATATTAGAAAATTTTCTTAACTATACAGAGACTATCATTAACTTTATTTTTTCTCCCGTAGAAATCATTTAAAATTAATGATTCCCAAATCGTAGATGAATAAAAGAATTTTTTAAATTAGATATTCATTAAAAGATATAAAACATTCATACATAGATGAAGTAGAAAAAAATGCTGAAAACTCTCAAATCAAAATTTTATATAAAAAGAAATTTCAAAAAAAAGCTTTCGCAGCTTATTGATTTTTTTTATTATTTAATTTTTTTATTCTATTTTTTGTCATACTAAATCATCAAATAAAGTAAAATAAATTTAAATGGAACAGCACGTCCAGATATAATGAAACGGTGCTCAATTTTTCTTGTCAAATTTTTACTTTTTAAATTAGCCTTTGGGTTTCTCGTACACTGATGGTCACTGAAATGAAGCCTAAGTTGAAATTTATATTTTAAATTTTCTTTAATCGAAATTTAATAAAAATTAATTAAAATTAAAATAAATTATTTTTTTCTCACAATTTTACAGATTAGACCTTTTTTGAAAGATTTCTCAGATTGAAAAAAAAATTTAGATCGTCTCCTTATAGTCTAAAGGAGGCTATTCAAGCATATATAGATGTTTCCCTAGTTCAGGGAAATATTTTTGACTATCATTATATTTTAGAGAATCAAAGAATAATTAGAAATCTCAAAAAAAATCTCCTAATTTTCCACTGAGGTCACAAGAAAACGTTAACAAAGATTATGTACTCACAAAATGCGAAATTATAGGCAGTTATTGCCAATTTCGTCCATTTAAATGTTTCAAATCATCCTGCGTAATGTTTCAAAGCGACAAACTCATCGACGAAACATTAACGTGAATGTTTTAAACATTGAATATGTGACTCATGTGGAAAATGGAGTTTTTTTTTGCAATTTTTATTTTTTTTCGATTCCTTAAAAATAATTTAGGTTCGAATTGTTTTCTCAAATCAAGCCAATATCCATACATACCTGAATAACCTCCTTATATCCCAAACAACCTACTGAAATTGGGTTTGTTTTCTTGACCACCACTGTACTTGCAGAAAGAATTTATTTCACTTTTGATGTCTATCGTCGTGCTTCGTAATTACCTTTTAAATTAATGAAATAAAAATCTAACGATAGAAACATTTTCAACAGCTAAAATATATTTAAAAAAAATAAACAAAATATTTGACTCTTTTATCTAACTGCAATTTTTTAGGAATTAGCGCAAAAAAAATTTCAATTCGCGACAACACAAAGTCAAATAGAATGAGGAAAATGTAGTGAAAATTAAAAAAAAAAAAAGAAAACAAATAATCAAAATGGGATTGATAAATTCTCTACTTAGAAATGAAAAGGAAAAAAAAATTAAGTAAAACAAAATGAATTTCTTAAAGGCTAATCAATGATGAAAAAAAAATGAAGATAATATACAGAAGAAAATTTTATCGTAATTGTTGTAAAATATAAATATGAAAATGAAAAGAGATGAGATGATAAATGGAAAGCCAGCGTACCATTTTTTTTTCATTTTGTTACAAGACAAAATAATATTATAGTCGAAATAGAAAGAAAATTTAAAAAGAAAAATTGCAATATTTCGTCGTAGCAATTTAATAGTGATCGATTCTGAAGATTAGAGCGAGAGAAAAGTAGGAAAATGTGTCATTTTATTTGGAAATTCAAAAGAAAAAAAAATAGCTTTTGAATAAATAGAAAACAGCAGTTTTTTTTCTCAAATTCTCGAAGAAGATAAAATCTTACAAATTATTGCACAAATTGCACGGAAAGTTAACAAAAAATAATATTTCTTACATGAGCCGAAAAGACTTTGGATTAATTCCCCCAAATGAAATTGTGAGATTGCCCATCTACTTAATTTTTTTTTTATCTGGAACCTTTGTGCAATTTCTATGTTTTTTGCAATATTTTCTCCTTTTTTTTCAAAGCTTTTTAATGGTGTCTTTCCTCACAATTTCTTCCGACAGAATATTTTCTAATATTTTCGGATCATTATGCAAAAAAAATATGAATAAAATGCAAGCGATTTTACATAAATGTCCCGTTTGTACGGTGTGAGAAAATCTTTTATAAGGACACTACCTGAATTTTAACTGATTTCTTAACCCTTTCGCGTTCTTTGGATCAAACGTACGACGACCCAAACGTGAAACATTTTTTTTTCAATGAATTTAAATGTTTTTCCAAGTTGGAAATGAATTGAATTTATACAGAATAGACCATAGCAGACATTTTGACTGAGAAATGTCTTCTGAAAGCATCTAAAAAAGAAATATCTTGATACAAAAAACACATGTTTCAATGTTTTTGTGTTTTACGTGAATGCAAAAAGGAGTTCTTTTCAATGTTTCACATTTTTACAATCTAGTCTAATTATTTTTCCTTTTGAAAACCTAAAAATCATTTAAAAAATTCAGGTATTTCTAGGTGTTTTCTATCTTAACCCTTGGAGGATAGAGATTTCTAATTTCAAAACTTTGACCTTAATTTTCTCTCACAAAGAAAATGTTTTTCCTAATTCATTTTAGTTCTGAGGTGATTGAAAAAAGTCGAATTCGCCAGAAAAATCCTCCGAAGGTTAACCTTTTCGCGTTTTTTTGGGTAATACGCTGACCCAAACGTGAAACAATTTATTTTTTCAATTATTTATGTATTTAATTGGTTTTTTCAAGTTAGAAAAGCATCAAATTCACGCAAAAGAGGCCAAAGAAGACGTTCTGACTAAGAAAAGTCCCTGAGAACATTCATAGAATAAATATCGTAATAAAAAGGCGCATGTTTCAATGTTTTTATGTTTCACGTTAGACGCGAAAGGGTTAAGTAGCAAAAAATCTGTGCTAAATACTAAAAGAACTTATCACTCAAGCAACAAAGCTATATGTCCCTGAAAGAAAAAAATATTCTCCACTGTGCTTATCATTAATTTTCCACAAAATATTCTTGCGCGACGCTGTAGTAAAATATTTTAATTAATCGCATTAAATAAAGAAAAGAAAATAAACACAAACTAACGATTTAACACTCACACGACAATTTGCACGTCCCATCCCGAAAATTTCGTCCATAGGAATTTTTAAAGAAAACAAAATAGATTTAAGGTGGAAAAGAAGAGATAAATTGCGCGTCTGAAGCGATCCTTCGCAGCCAAAATAAAAGGATCGCTGTTTGCAAAAAAAAAACTTGCAAACGATCCAGTGAATTTTATAAAAATAAATAAATGAGAAAAACGAGAAAATGGTGAGAAAATTTAATTGTATAGTTCCTCAGAGAGATCACCTATTTAAAAAAAAAACAAAAAAATATATAAATGAGACACAGAGAAAATGCAACACACGCAATTTTTAGGTAAATGGACAAGAAGATTTTGTGCTAAAATCATTATTTTAAATTTTACTGAATGCGCGATTATTACATGTAATTTTATTTCTCAGAAAATGATATTTTTTGTAGAGATTTAATGCAGTAAAAATAATCGCAAAATGCCATTTTTTTGTGTTGAAAACGCAACACTTTGTATTAGTTTCGACGAGAAATCCCGCGATGGAATTTTAAATAAATAATAAATTAAGTGAAATAGTGAAAAAAAAAACTTCTTCGATTTTATATTATTGAAAACAAAATAAAAAAATTGAGGAAACATCAAATTGAAAGAAAAAAGAAAAAGAACAATCTAATACTTTCTTTAGTTTATTATTAAAAAAGAAAAATACAGAATATAAAAAAAATAAAGAAAAAGATCAAATTTAAATAAAACACATTTTCAACAGATTTTGTGGAGAAAAAAAATAGAATTAAAAATATAGAGATGAAAATGAAAAATATGCGATAGGAATACCACATCCACGTAATTATTTTGAAAAGCTCTGTAAATAGTTTATTATTGTTTATATTATTAAAAAGATAATAAAATATCAAAATTATAAAAGTATAAATTATGCGTGTTTTTTATTTAATGAAAAGGTTTGAGTTAACCCTTTGACGTTCTTTGGGTCTCACGCTTAACCAAACATGTAAAAGAAGGCTAGTCATTCTAGTATGAATCAGTCCCCAAGGAGGTAACCAAATTTTGTTTTTAAATTATCGTAGGGCATTACTAAAGACTCAAGAAAATCGTGGTAATTTCCCGGAAAAGCGCTGGGAAATATACGAATTTTCACATTTTATGTCAAATCGGATGAAAACTTTTTTGATTTTTTTCTTAATTTCTAGTTATTCTAGAAAATTCCTTTCTGTGCCATATGAAAGCTGTTTAAAGGCCTAACAATATATATTTAAACCATTTTCCCACGGTGGAAAACTCGCGAGATTTTCCGGCATTGAACTATTCTTTTGCTTCCCAATTCTCCAATATTGAACGTGACCAATTTTAAAATATCTCATTTTGTAGCATTTTTAATTATCTTTCATTTGGTATAACACTTGCCGGGGAAATCCGCTGGGAAAACTCGCTACAGAATGATTTTCCAAAGTTAAGCACGTTTTCGCGTTGGAGGAAAAGAGATGGACAATTTTTTTCTAGAGGAATTCTTAGAACATTCTGGAAACATCAAAGAGAAAAAATTGCCCATCTCTTTTTCTCCAACGCGAAAACGTGCTTAACTTTGGAAAATCATTCTGTAGCGAGTTTTCCCAGCGGATTTCCCCTGCAAGTGCTATACCAAATGAAAGATAATTAAAAATGCTACAAAATGAGATATTTTAAAATTGGTCACGTTCAATATTGGAGAATTGGGAAGCAAAAGAATAGTTCAATGCCGGAAAATCTCGCGAGTTTTCCACCGTGGGAAAATGGTTTAAATATATATTGTTAGGCCTTTAAACAGCTTTCATATGGCACAGAAAGGAATTTTCTAGAATAACTAGAAATTAAGAAAAAAATCAAAAAAGTTTTCATCCGATTTGATTTAAAATGTGAAAATTCGTATATTTCCCAGCGCTTTTCCGGGAAATTACCACGATTTTCTTGAGTCTTTAGTAATGCCCTACGATAATTTAAAAACAAAATTTGGTTACCTCCTTGGCGACTGATTCATACTAGAATGACTAGCCTTCTTTATTTTCCTGAATTTTGATTAACGCAAAAACCCAACAAACCAGAATTGTTGAAGAATTATTTTTATAAAAATCAATAGACTTCGTTAAAAAAAAGAATTTTAGAACTTCTTACGCCAAATTCTTGGCTTTTCTATAAAATTTTAAAAACATACTGCAAGAATATTAATAATTTTAATCCAAGTAGACTTTATCTGTCGAATTATTCTGATTTTTCTAGCGAATCATTGTAATATTTGCTCAAGAACAAAAAGCCCTTTTCGGCTTAATTTTAGTATATTTAGTACTTTTATGATTGATTTTAGTACTTTCTAGGGTTGAATAAGGAACTGCTTTGAATCATCCAAAGAATTCCAAAGATCCAATGTTTTTATTCAGATAACGAGATAAACACTCCTTGAATTATTCTGAATTAAGATTCGCCAAAATATTAATAAAGATAAATAAATAAAAAATAATTAAAATCAATTTTATCAATTTATTTTCTAATTTCTTTCTCTGTACAAAATACCAAAAAATACATTTTCTTTGGAAAAATTTACTTTTGTGCTTAAAGTAGATCCAGCGTTTAATATTTGCTTCGATTCATATTTACTACGAATCCCCACTGTATCCTGGAATCCCTGGAATAAATGCGGGAAAATTTCTCACGGGAAATTCCCGAAGTTCCATACAAATGCGCCGCGAGTTCTTTTGGGACAATCTAATATTAGAGTGGCCGCAGGTATTCAACACAGCAAAATTCTCTCTCCTCATTCGCGAGAGAATCTCTGAAGAAAAGAGAAAAGTGTTTTGCTCGAGTTTTGTGTGATGAAAAACTATCGTTTTTTCCGGCATTTCCTCATTTTTCCACGTTCATTGTACACCCCACGGAGACCTCATTCAATTCCTGGTAAGTCATTTCTAAATCATTTCCAATTAAAGAGAGAATTTTCGTGTGAAATCAACGCCATTTATCGCGTATTGTTCTCCTGTCAATTTCTTTAGCCGCACCGGCTCGCTCTTTGAGGAGAGAAAATAATCGAGGTGCTCTCAGTATTCCGTCAGTGGTTGAGGTGAACGGAGGGCTTTTTTCTCGTATCCACCAGCTGAGTGTCTTCAGTAGAAATCCATTTTTGCCACAATTTCCATCCAGCTGCAGTTCTCGTGCTATTCACGCGGTGCCAACAATGTCGAAGAGTAAGGAATTCAGGCGCCTACCTACTCACGTAGTCCCGACGCACTACGATTTGGAGCTGCGTCCTGATTTGGAGAGGTTTGTCTTCACGGGCAAGACGAATGTCAAGATTCAGGTGAGGAAAATTACTCGCTTATCACGCAAATAGATCTCTCTTCGCTTTTTCCCCACGTGAATACCACAAAGAAACGCGAAAAAAACGCCAAAGGAGCCCCTTTTGCGGTACTTTGTGTTTTTTTCCGTACGGTGTTACTTCTTCTCAATCGGCCGGCCCATTTTTCTGGCAAGTCGGGCATGTCCCGTTATTTCGGCTTCCCAGCTGCACTTCTGTGTGTGCCTTGTGGGCAGCAGGCAGAAATCCCCGAGAGAGAGGTGCCTCACATTACCAACCAAGGGGTCCCGGTGCATTCGTCAATGAGGGTCGCTTTTAAATCCCCTTTTGTTTGGCATATGAGTCTCATATACGAGGAGGTACAATACCAATAGGAACACTTACGCATCGTCTCCAACCGCAGAACATTACATTGATCGACTGAAACGTGAAACATATTTTCCCGATTTAATTTAACCCTTTCGCATTATTTCGGTCATACGTAGATCCAAACATGAAACATTCTATTTTTCCAAATTTTGAAAGGTTTTATTGCTATTCTACATTAAAAAATGCATGAAAAATGCGCAGAATAGACCAAAAAAGATATATCTTCTGAGAAATATCCTCTGAGAGTGTCTAAAAAGAAAGAGAACATGTTTCAATGTTTCCATGTTTCACATGAACTCGAAAGGGTTAATTATTGTTTTTTTTTAAATGGAAATGAAATAAAATTGCATATGAAAGACTAAAGATAATGTTTTCTTTAGAAAATATCGTTATAAAAAATGTAATATTTCAATCATGAACATCATGAAGCTTGAAATTAGTTTCATTGGTTAAATGAGTAATTTTTAACGTAGAATACATGGAATTAACCCTTTCACGTCCATTTTGTCATTCAGTACCTCAGAGATGAAACATATTTTCCTGATTTTCTATTATTTTAATTGTCATTCAAAATAATAAATCTAAAGTGAAACAAGACTTTATTGTTTCGCCCTCAATTTAAAGCATTTGATTTTCCTGAATTTTTATATAAATTTCATTGCTTTTCCAAGTTAGAAATGAATGAAATTCACACAGAAGAGGTCAGAGAAGATGTTTTTTTGAGAAATGTTATCCGTAAACATCCACAGAGGAACAAACACGAAAGGGTTAATTTGAAGTTTCATCCCTTTGATGAGTCCTTATAGATTTTTTTGAGTGTCTACAGTGGAGGTTAATTTTTTTTAGTGGGAAATATAATATTTTCAACACAAAAAATGGGTTATATAGCTAATTTTAACCCCGATATGCCCAATGTGCTATATTTAATACGCTTGAAAATTTTTCTTTGTTGACTCTGAGTAAATAAACCGACAAAAATGGGTTTTAAAGGAAGGATTTTCATATTTCTCACAAGAATTTAACCCTTTAACGTCCAACATGAAACATAAAAACATTGAAACATGCGCTCTTTTATCGCGATTTTTATTCTATGAATTTTTTTAGAAGACTTTTCTCACTCAGAACGTCTTCTTTGACCCCTTATGCGTGAATTTGATGCATTTGTAACATGGAAAAACAATTACATTTATAAATAATTGATATAATAAAATGTTCCACGTTTGGGTCAGCGTATGACCCAAAAAACCTTAAAGGGTTAAATTGAATTTTCTAGATAATTTCTAGAAATTAGACAGCGAAAATTAAAAAAAAATCCAGGACATATCTGGGTTAAATTTTGGTTTAAGACAAAGATGGAATGATAAATATTTTGAGCCTATATTTGACCTGGAAAATAAATTGACAGACTTCACGGAAAAAACCTGCAAATAATCATCTATGAAACATGTATGAAACATTAAAGCAAATGTTTCATCCGTGAGTTTTATGAAGGTATATTATTAAAAAAAAATGTTTCCTAAAACTCCATCTACACCTGTTCAACCATTTAAATTCCATTTGCTATCATCTTGATTTTCTTTTTATTATTTTGAGAACGAATGATTGTGTTATCAACCAACACCCTCTAATGATATCTCACGTAAGCCTTTCTTTGCTTTCTGTGTGTGTATCGTGTGAATAATTCCCCGCAAGCAGCTTGAGATTTTTTTCTTTCATAACAATCTCTGATAAGATGATTTTTTTAAAAATTTAATGCAATTCTTTATTATATTTCTTAACAAATAGATAACAATCAAAGCAGAATACTGTTTGCTAATTCCCTACTCGCTCCCTCTTCGTTCTCTATTCATAAATCATTTTGTAAATCAGCACTAAATGGTATTTGTAGTTTAATAATTTGTCATGCAGCTGATATCGTGTTTACGCAGAATGTTAATTCAACACCAATAAACATAGTAGAAGATCCACCACAAAGCAAATTGTCTCCTCTTCCTCCATATATATTCAACGGAGATCTTTTCATTTTGAGTTTTGGTGGCAAAATAAAAGAGACACGAATGGGTTCAATGATCGCTCAAAATGACTCCTCTTCTTATTATTCAGCGTATATGAGTATTGCGATAATACCGAGCCCCACTCAACGCCATTTCAGAGTGGAGAGTGCGGTGAGTGAGTTAAATGGCTGAAAATATGGCACGACATTCGCGGTGCGCGCCAACACGGGGGCCTCACTAACCCACTGACTCAGTGTCTCTCCCGCAACAAGAGGCGGCTCATTCAGCCGGTAGAGTATCATACACCGCGCTGTGTGATGGAGAGTCCCGTTTGATTGCTTACTTTTTGAACTCTTTCGCAACACGCGAAACCCGCCGTGAGGGGCATATCGCGTTTACACACATAAAAGCCATCATCACATGTTAGATTTTTGCACGATAGAAGATGTTTTTAATTTCTTTTTTATTTTATTTTATTTTTTAACGGTCAAAAAGCCCCTGATTAACACTTGGAGGATTTTGCTGGCCACCGTGGCCAATTAGACGTTTTTTAAATCGTCAAAGAATAAAATCTCTTAAACAAATCTTGATAATTTCTACATCTGTGTGTAGGGAAGTTTCATTACTTCAAGACTTTCAAGATCGTCGAAAGAAAACTCGGAAAAATGTTTTCTTTTATTAGAAAATGAAGATCAAACTTTTGAGGTTAGAAACCTCGATCCTCCAAGTGTTAAGACCTAAAGGGGAAAACGAAAACTTGAGTTGTTTAATTTATTTAATTTTTCAATTTGCAAAAATTCTCAAAGATTTTAAAGATTTTTTTTTGTTTATTAAAGGAAAAATTTGTACTTCAATCAACATTAAAATTCTTTTTTTTTTTTTGCCTTCAACTATTTTACATTGAAGATTAGATTACCCCAATATGGCTTTCAGCTGCAACAGTCTTGATCATATGTTGTTATGCTTCACAATTTGACGCACAAGAAATTCTGCACCATTGAATGGTTCACGGGGCATTCTTTGTAGAGTAAAATAAACCAACATACTGAATGAATAAGTAAAAAAGAAAAAGAAAAAACACTTTCATCGCATAACGGAGAGACGCATGAAGTTGCAATTTATGCTGTGTGCCAGTTGTGGGTGTGGAAATTGCATTCTCGCAAATCAACTTTCACGATCTCGCTGACAAATTCCAACTCTTTCTGGCTTCCTCACCATATGGGGGATTATTTTGTGTTGTACCATACATTCAGTGTTGTGGCGCATAGACAATAATTGTAGCCATTGTTAGACACATAATTTCGACAGCTAATGCAATTAATCAAGGCGGGAATTTACATTAATTTCACTCTCGGGCAGTACATGCATGCAGTGTTCTATGCAGATTTTTATCACTTAAGTAGTTCTATATGTACATTTTTGTATTTTCTATCCCTTCCCCCCTCTCTCTCAATCTACTTTTATATGATATGAGAAAATCGATTTCTGTTTTTTAGAACGACATGTTTTAAAGTCTTAGTTTCTCAGAGGTTAATTAGTAAAAATTAAATTTAAAAAAAAATAGCTTAAAGAGATATTTGTTCATTTCCCCACTCTTTGTTGAAACAATGACCACATTTTTGTAAAAGGCTGCAAGACGATCCATGGTCTTCTGCACTTGTGGCCTAAATTACCCATCCTTGGTAAATTGTCTCAAGCAAATTGACGCGCCCGAAGATTATGTACCATATTCCTACCTTTAATAAGATAGGAGTATGATTCATAATCTTCGGGAGCGTCAAAATGAAAATATGCGGGAGAAGTTTTCCAGATGCTGTAATAGCATATTGAACGGTGTAACTGTGTGATACCTTATTAACATCTCCAAGACATACCTAATTAAAAGAAATAACAAAATAAAAAAAATAGATTCATGATGAAATTATTTTTTTATTCCGCTAAGATCTTTGTTGTGATGATTTACCTTTTGTTGAGTTTGTATGGAAGAGAAGAATGGAAGATGAATGGAGAGTGATTGAACTGTAGTACATTGTAGTCGTTGTACGACTATCCGGGTCTGAAGGGACCAAATTTTCTCCTAGTCGTATGGTTTCTCGATGATGAGGTACTACCGGGATGCGCGTCAACTTGGTCAATCCACGACTCTGTGGCCGAACTCATTTTGATTAATTAATAAATGACTTCTTACACTACTCACTAATTTAATAATTCAAATAGTTTTAAAGAAATTGAGGAATATATAACAAAATTCTGAATGTTTTGCAGCACTGAAATTTGCGTTTGTTTTTGTTTGACATAGAAATTGAAATGTGTGTTTTTCCGCTAGGCGGCGCGACTAATACCTAAGTACAGTGTGACCTCGCAGTAACAATCCTTAAAACTACAGCTCAGCAAAGGACTTTTCGTTTAATAATTAGCTGGTTTATTAGTTTGATCTTTCTTTAACCATTTTTCGTCGACGTGATAAAATAGAAACTATAGGGACGTTTATCTGCCGAATATCTGAATATTTGACAAACGATTCGAATATTTCCATCAGATATTTCTTGATTAACCGAATATTTTGTTCGGCTTTAATTTAGCACCTTTTAGACTTCAATTCAGCAACTTTTATGATTGAATTTAGAAACTGTTAGGCTTGACTTAAGTACTACTCACTTTTCAGACTTAGATTAATATATTCTATTTAACTTTTTCTCTACAATCTGAACCTTATAAGGACTAAAATCCGAATAACTTTTCTCGGCTCAAAATTTAGCACTTAAGGCTTGAACATAGTCCTTTTAGGGCTTGAATATAACACTTTTTAGGCTTGAAGTTTACTAATTTTAAGCTAGGATTTAATACTTTTAAGTCTTTTGCTCCTTAATCTACCTCTTTTTCTGGCTAAACTAAAACATGTTTATCTGCCGAATATTTTGATTTCTTTTTGACGAGAATCATTCGAATTTTCTCGTTGATCCCAATATTTTTATTCATAGAAACATTCAATCTTTTTTTTATAATCGCGTTATTTGTTTTATGGATGCTCTTCAAGAACATTTCTTACTCAAAGAGCGTCTTTTTTGGTCTCATTTACATAAATTCAACGCATTTTTACCCTGAAAAAAAAAAGACAATTAAACTCATTAAAATACGAGAAAATAAAACATTTTACATTTGGGTCATACGTATGACCCAAATAACGTCAAAGGGTTAATCGTTTAAAGTTCTATTGTCCTTGTAATCACAGTTTCTTAATTTTTTTGTTATGATTCATTTTCTGTGCTCTGTTATGTAATGAAACAACTTATTTTTGATATGATAAACATAGCTAATTAGTTAGCTTCCAGATCGTCTCTTTCGGCAAATCCAATGACTTCATTTCACGACTAACAGTGCTAATTATTTAACGTTGGATATTTATAGAAATAATATCGTGAAAAATGAGCAAAAATAGTTTTTTTCTTAAATTTTTTTAATGGGTTAAATGTATAATTTATCAAATGGATGGACGTTATAAATGCCATAAAGACCAATGACTTCAAAATTGTTTTCCAATCAACAGAAAATGAACCAAAAAATAAACAAAATTTAAAATAAAAGTTAAAAAAAATTGAAGGTAAAGGCATTTGGAGTGGCGAAGAAGAAGGCAACAACCCAAAAATGATTAAGAAAGGCAAAGAACAGAAATCCTCTTTTCCTCAAACTCCGATCACGCAATCTTCCCGGAATTTACTACATTTTAATATTGGTGCTTTGTGTCTGTCTGTTTGTCTTTGTGTTGATGATAAATGAGGAACTATTATGGAATCACAAATTCCCCCTTTTTGTTGTATAAGTAGATAAGTACTCTGCGTTGATTTTTTTCTTTCTCCTCCGAGATATGCTTCATAAACTAAATGATTAGCTACTGGTTTTTTTTAAAGAAAATTCCTGTCTGTCCGGAGAAATTCTTTTATGTGAAAGAAATTAAATGAGAATTTCTCTTTCACTTCCAACACAGAAAAAGAACACTTTGCCCACAGTCTTTCGTATTATTTCTATATAAGAATGTTACCTTGGGTGTAACCTTGATATTCATTGGGTACAAAAGTGGCAATTAAAATTGTGGTTCTCACACTAAAAGACACGACGAGGGGAAAAAAATGTTTATTTACGAGATTAAAAGTCTTCTGCGCAATTTAGCACACAAGATATTATTGCTTCGCGACGTCGCGCTTAGAATGCTTCTCCGGGAGAGGTTTAACGCATTGAAATTCAATGAATCTCAACTCACTTTCACAGATTGATTGATCAACATTGTTTCCAATATTTGTTCTTTTAATTTCCACACCAGGTACGACAGTCGACAGATCAAATTGTGCTAAATGCCCTGGATGTGGCAATTCAAAAGGCCACCGTGAGCATTGGTGGGAATGCCGAGAAGACAGCCAAAGATATAACATTTTCAGTGGATCATGAAACGGCAACGTTGCAATTTGATTCACCCCTCCCGCTGGGGGATGGGGTGCTCTACATGGAATTCTCCGGGGAGCTTAATGATAAAATGAAGGGATTCTATCGGAGTAAATACTTCACGCCCGCTGGGAATGAACGCTATGCTGGTGTGACGCAATTCGAGGCAACGGACGCACGTCGGTGCTGGCCGTGTTGGGATGAACCAGCCATTAAGGCAACCTTCGACATTACCCTCAATGTTCCGGCCGATCGAGTGGCCCTGTCAAATATGCCCGTGATCAGTGAAACAATCCAGGAGGATGGATGGAAGATTGTTAAGTACCAAACATCACCCATCATGTCCACTTATTTGGTAAGTTTGCAGCATTTTTTTGTAATCTAGTAGGAAGCAGTGGTATCAACGCAGAGTACTGGTCATAAAAATATGCTCTAAGGCACGGTTGAATAATTTTGGGAACACGAAGAATTTTAAGAACAAGTTTTTCAGAAGATAAATTAAACATTTTCTTGCATTCTCGTAAAATATGCTGAAATATTGATTTGAATTTGATATTTTTTGATGAATTTCCCAAAATGAATTTTTTCCATGAAAAAAAATTATCTGAAAGGAGTTAATGCACGGGCCATGTAAAACTTTCTCATTCACAAAACAATTTTGACCAATTCCATCTTGTAAAGAATAAATTTCACTTACGGGCTGTGATTCTTCCTTCAGAGGTCAGTCCAAGTATGATATTTGATGAAGATTGAGGTGAAATGTGGCAGAAAATTCAAGTGTGTCATAAATTGGGGGTGGCAAACTCTGGGGAAGGCTAACTCGCGCATTGGCTGTGATTCCTGGCGCGAGTCATCCTTCCCCAGAGTTTGCACCCCCAATTTATGACACACTTGAATTTTCTGCCACATTTCACCTCAATCTTCATCAAATATCATACTTGGACTGACCTCTGAAGGAAGAATCACAGCCCGTAAGTGAAACTTACCAGTACATTCCCTTTTCTTAATAATCCATACTCTTCAGCTATCTATTAAACTTTGCATTTACATATATTTAACTTGGCCTCTGAAGGAAGAATCACAGCCCGTAAGTGAAACTTACCATGTACATTCCCTTTTCTCCTTAATCTGTACCATGTAGCTATATATATTTATATTTTACCGTTATATTTTACTTTGCATTTAGATTTATATGCTTTATATGTATATATAAAGCGCCCCGCTTCGCGGGGCGCCAAAATGTTTGAATTCTATTTTGCATTTTTATGTATCTATATACTTATATATGTATATATAAGGCGCCCCGCTTCGCGGGGCGCAGGATACCTATATATACTAGTATTTGTTCATACACTTATATTTATTTAAAATTTCAACATTCATTTACTACAAAAGCTCACATAATAAGATCTGCTCAAAATCAGATTAGTTGGAGCCAAAATATTATATGCTAACTTCAGAACGCTATATCTCAGGAACGGCTCGATAGATTTTCTTAAATGAGCTATCGTTGGAAAGGTCTTGATATAAGCTATAACATACTGAAGTTTAATCAAAATTTATGATCTAGTTTTCGAAAAGTTTGAGTTTAAAATTTTCGAAAATTTTGTTTTTGATTTTAGCGCCTCTTGCGGTCATTTCTCGAAGTTGAAATGTTCTAGACATTTATAGGGTTTCACGAAACCTTTCATTTGCGCTTGAGTTGATTAAAATTGGACTTGTAGAACCCGAGATATGACATGCCAACTTTGGAAGGCTATATCTCGAGAACGGCGACATAGATTTTCTTCATTTTTGGCATGGAGCTAGATAATATAGTCAACTATAACATACTGAAATTTCATCAAAATCTATCGTGTAGTTTTCGAGATATTCATCGAAAACTAATCAAAAATTTTGTTTTTGATTTTTGGCCCTCTAGCGGTCACTTTTGAATTTTTGGATGTTCTAGAAAGTTGTAGGGCTTGCTGAGAGCTTCCATTTGAGCTTGAGTTGATCAAAATCGGTCAAGCCGTTCTCGAGTTATGGCCGATTTTCGATGAAAAATTGTGGCGGCCATATTGACTAAACGACTTGACTGATTTTCGAAAATGAGGTATCGTTGGAAAGGTCTTGATGACCCCTACAACATACCAAAATTTCAGATTTTTAGCTATAATAGGGCCTGAGATATAGCGAAAACAAAATTTAGGGGTGTTCCAAAATGGCGGACGGAGGGGTGGGGGGGTGAATTTGACCTCATAATCGGATTTCTTCCAGTCGATATTTAAACTTTGCCTTTTACCGCAAGTCTCTATCTATTACCGTTCTCTCGCAATTAAGCGTTGTAATCCGGACGGACGGACGGCCGGCCGGCCGGACGGACGGACGGCCGGAAAAGTTTTTTGGCGCATACGTTTTTTGGAATGTGGGGACCCTAATTCGTGCTCATACCAAGTTTGAGCCCGATCGGACAACATTGCATTTTAGGTGGTAGACAGAAGCTGTGCTATTCTTTTCTTCGAAAGAATCACAGCTAAAAATCATTGCCAAAAAATTCAAATATCACGATGCAATTTGCAGTTTTTGTCCCTTTAAAAAATGTTTCAAAGCTTTTTTTGTAGACTTGTCGCGCATTTTACGCGGAGGTGTTTTTTCTTTTTCAGGGCCATATTCAGCCTAAAAAATCTTTAATTATTTTATGAACTTTTATCGTAAAAGTCATCAAAAGAATCTTTTATAAGATAAATAATATTTTACGCAGAATTCCGATTTTTTTATAATATAGGTATATATATATTTTAATTTTTATTAGTATATGGGTAAAACCTTTGAAGTGGTCATTACAAATTACTCCACAAAATTGTGAAGAATTTTACCTTCATAATTTTAGTTTGGATCAATTTCTGTCATAGATTCATAATCTCTCACATCATTAAACGGCATAAAAAAGCTTAAAACGCTTTTAAAAGGTCATCCAAAACTCACTTTTATCATAAAAGAAAAAAATCGATAAAAACTTTTACCCTGAATACCAATTCTATTTTATTTTTGGAGACTTTATAAAAGTTTGGAGACTAGTTTTTTTTTATTGTGAATATCAAAATTCTTTTATCTTTTACGCAATTTTCTACGAATTTAATTGTTTTTTCAGAAAAAAGTTAGAAAAACATGTAATTCACGCAAAAGAAATCAAAGAAAACCTTTTGTATGAAAAATGTCCTCTAAAAGCATAAATAGAATAAATATCGCGATAAAAGAACACATGTTTTTATGTTTCACTGGACGGCGAAGGGTTAAAAGGAGCCCATGCGCTTGATATGGGCGAAGTACCTAATTGAAGGAAACGCAGAAAACAATTTTAACCCACCCAGTCTTGTAGGGAATCAAAAAAGGATAAAGAATCGCCAAAAATATTCACCATTTTCCACTGGGGTCACAACGAAAAAAGGCAATTAAGTTTTGTAAAAATTCAAAAAAATTGACCGCCATTTTGTTCATTTCAATGCATGAAGCATATGTTTCAATGCTTCGTCAATATGAGCTTGTCGACGATGGGAGTTTGACATTTCATTTTTTTTTGGGAGAAAATAAAAAAAAAATTGCGTATTTTTTTAGTTTAATTATCGTGGTAAATGTGTTTTACGTGTTGTTCAAGAGTGATTTTTACATCTGAATACCTGGGATGAATTCCCGCACAACTTGTGACCGTCTCAGCGAGCACATCATTGGTCGTGGAAAAGGTCTTGGGAAAGGTGGTGCCAAGAAACATCGTATGGTTTTGCGTGACATCATCCAGGGAATCACAAAACCAAGCAATCCATCGTCTTGTCCGTCGTGGTGGTGTGAAACGCAAAGGATTCCAGCGCAGAGGATTTCTCAATTCGTGAAAAAGCCTTCTTCAAGACGATCCACGACCAATGTTTTTGGATTGCTTTGCTTTGTAACGAGAGATGTGCTCGCTGAGACGGTCACAAGTTGTGGGGGAATTCATCCCAGGTATTCAGATATAAAAATCACTCTTGAACAACACGTAAAACACATTTACCACGATAATTAAACTAAAAAATACGCAATTTTTTTTTATTTTCTCTCAAAAAAATGAATGAAATGTCAAACTCCCATCGACAAGCTCATGACGAAGCATTGAAACATCTGCTTGATGCATTGAAAGAGACAAAATGGCGAATGGCGGTCAATTTTTTTTGAATTTTTTCCAAAACTTTATTGCCTTTTTTCGTTGTGACCCCAGTGGAAAATGGTGAATATTTTTGGCGATTCTTTATCCTTTTTTGATTCCCTACAAGACTGGGTGGGTTAAAATTGTTTTCTGCATTTCCTTCAATTAGGTACTTCGCCCATATCAAGCGCATGGGCTCCTTTATAGTAGGAAAATCTTGTCTTAAAATTTATTATAAAAAAGAGAAAAAAAACTTCTGCAAAGAAGACAAAAATGAGAATTCTTAAACTCTGAAAATTCAGATTCGTCAAAAAAGAAGGTCTAAAGACGAATAAAAAAAATTATTCAAAACGTTGCGTTTTTCTTGGTCTCTTAACGATCAATTTTCCGAAAAAATTCACAAGAGAAATTGTCGCTTATACCTCTTTCTTTTGTAGTAGTAAAGATCATTGAAATTTAAGGTTTTTACTACAAGTAGGGGAGACCGGGGTAAAAATAGTCAATTTGCATAAATCCTTATCTGCAGAATTCTCCAAGGGCAAGAAAATTTCCTCGATAGGTCATTCTTATAGGATATTTCCTGGCCTACAACTTTGTCTCAGACCACTTTTCTCTATCTCCACGGGAAATATGAGTTTTCGAGCTTTTCCTGAACCCTTCCGCTTCTGACTTTTTTTAAACGCGGCGGGTAAATATAGTCACCAGTTGGCTAAATAAAGTCGGTCGAATTTTCCGGCATTTCCAATGATTTTCCACCTGAGAGATTGACAGTAGTTGATAGCTAAACTTCTCACCTTTTGATCCGCGACAAGGAATTTCACTTTTATACGCACTAAAACAGAGAATTTTGCGATTTTCTCAAGCACGCCATTTTGCAACAAATGAATAGAAAATATGCCAAAAATTTCGATCTCCCATATGATTTACATGGGTTGACCCGATCTACCCCAAGGGGTATGTTTTGGTTCAAAAAATTGTAGAGAAAAATCATTAAAAGTTATTGAAAAATACACCTTGGCAATGTTTTCTGTAGTAACCCAGCTAGTGAGAAAAATTATCAGATTGGAAAATTGCTGAAGGAAAACTTCGGAAAACGTGTTTTTCTCAATACGCAAAAGTTTGGGAAATGGGCCAAAAATCTTTTTTCATTTTTAACTCCTCAAGTACTGATCGGATAACCTCCAAATTACTGTCAAAAATTGTATGTGTATAGGGATTTCCACCCTAATTTTTTCCGATTTTTCCGATTTATAACTACGGAGAAATTGGCATTTGAAAATTCGAAAATGACTATTTTTACCCCGGTCTCCCCTATAGTGTTGATGATAAAACCGGCGAAATGAGAAAATTCCGATCCTTCCGATCTAATATTTCTATGACCATAACTGTATAGATTTGGAATTTCATAGCATTTAACAAATTCTTTCGCTTGCTTTCTGCATGATCCTTGTAGGTGGCCGTTGTGGTGGGTGAATATGACTTTGTTGAGGCAACAAGTGACGATGGTGTCCTCGTGCGTGTTTACACGCCAGTGGGGAAGAAGGAACAGGGGCAATTTGCACTTGAGGTTGCCACCAAAGTTTTGCCATACTACAAAGATTACTTCCAAATAGCCTATCCCCTCCCAAAGATGGATCTCATAGCAATATCGGATTTCTCAGCTGGTGCTATGGAGAACTTTGGGCTTGTTACCTACCGTGAGACATTTGTTCTCGTCGACCCGGAAAATACTTCGCTTATTCGGAAACAATCAATCGCACTAACGGTGGGACATGAGATAGCACACCAGTGGTTCGGGAATCTCGTCACAATGGACTGGTGGACATATTTGTGGCTCAATGAGGGATATGCGTCCTTTGTTGAGTTCCTGTGTGTCAATCACATCTTCCCCAAGTATGACATTTGGACGCAATTCGTCACGGATATGTATACGCGTGCCCTTGAATTGGATTGCCTGAAGAATTCCCATCCCATTGAGGTGACCGTTGGGCATCCCTCGGAGATTGATGAGATTTTCGATGAGATTAGCTACAATAAGGGTGCAAGTGTCATACGTATGCTACATCACTACATTGGGGATGATGATTTCCGACGTGGGATGCATATCTACCTGACGCGACATCAGTACAAGAATACACGTTCGGAGGATCTCTGGCTTGCCCTTGAGGAGGCCAGCAAGAAGCCCGTTGGTGCTGTAATGTCGACGTGGGTGAAGCAAATGGGTTTCCCCGTTGTTAGTGTGAGCAGTCGTCAGGAGGGGACGCGGCGAATCCTCAAGCTGAAGCAGGAGAAATTCACAGCAGATGGGAAGAAGGCTGATGGGAATGTGTTGTGGATGATACCAATAATGGTGTCCATTGCAAAGAGGCCGCAGCATGTGGCGGAAAGTTTTGTGTTGGACAAGGAAGAGACGGAGATCACGTTGGAGGGCGTAGATGCCAAAGAGTGGGTTAAAGTGAATCCCGGTACAATTGGTTACTATCGCACAAAGTATCCGCCAGACATGTTAGAGGCATTTGTGCCGTCAATCCGGAGTATGGCGTTGCCACCACTTGATCGTCTTGGGCTCCTCGATGATCTCTTCGCCATGGTCCAGGCAGGACATACATCCACAGCTGAGGCACTGAAGCTAATGGATGCCTATCGGGATGAGAATAACTACACCGTATGGTCATGCATTTCCAGTTGCCTGGCTAAGTTGCAGCTTCTGCTGTCGCACACGGATCTTGATGATGCCTTCAGTGCCTACGGGAGGAGGTTGTATGAGCCGATTGCGAGGAAATTGGGATGGGATGCAAAGGCGGGGGAGAGTCATTTGGATACGCTGCTGCGGAGTCTTGTGCTGAATCGTTTGGTTGCATTTAATTGTCCCATTGCCACGGAGGAGGCAAAAAAGCGCTTCCGGCTCCATATGAACAGTCAAAGTACTCTTCCGGCTGATCTGAGAAGTGCCTGTTACCGTGCAGTTCTCCAAGATGGAGATCTCAATACATATGAGGAGATGCTGAAGCTCTATCGTGCAACGGATTTGCACGAGGAAAAGGATCGCATTTCTCGAGCTCTGGGTGTTGTGAAAGATGTCGACATTCTCCGGAGAGTTATTCAATTTGCAATGTCTGATGAGGTGAGTAATTTATAAATTTTATTTTTTTTTAAAGTATTGTAATTGTCGGAAAATCTGACCACCTAAGATCAGCTTCAAACTTGGTATGAGCACGCGGGACTCCAAACTGCCTTATAACTCGAGAACGGTGAAAGATAGAAACTTCCGGTTTGAAGTTTTCTATAGAAACGTTGGTGTAAATTTTCATTTTTTCGCATTTTCAAAATCCAAGATGGCCGTTGTCCGCCATTTTGAAGTACCGTCAAACACTTTTCTTATAGCTAGAGGTCTGAAATTTTAGTATGTTGTAGAGCTCAGTGAGACGTTTTCATCGATAATTCATACTTGAAAATCGGTCGAGCGGTTTAGAAAATATGGCGGCATAAAGCAAAAAGTGTTTTTTCGATATAATTCGAGAACAGCTTGACCGATTTTGACCAATTCAAGCTCAAATGAAAGGTTTCAAGAAGCTCTACAACTGATTAGAACATACCAAATTCCAAAAACATCCGCAAGTGGCGCTAAAATCAAAAACAAAATTTGCCTAACTTAAAGGGGCAATATCTCCGAATCACCATTATGCATTTTATTTATTTTTTAATATATTGTAGCAGAGCTCGTATTATGTAACTCTCCGAGTGTGTACAGTTCTTATGGGCCTCCCAGTACTCGGAGAGTTACATAATACGGGCCCAGGACTTATAATCTTGCACCAGTTCGAAAATGAAGAAAATCTATGTCGTAGTTTAGAAGATATCGCAATTTGAAAAATTCTTGTATTTTCAAAAGTTCTAAGAGCGATATCTTCTGAACTGCTTGACCGATTCTGCTCATCTTGGTATCAAATTAAAAGTTTTTCGATTTTCTACAACTTTAGAACATTATAAGTTTCTAGAATTATTTTTTATGAACGAAAAATGCGAAAAACTGTTTTTGTGAAAAGAAAATCCGCAATTTTTTGTCCCAAAGGTGACCCTGAAAATTATCTAAATATAAATATATCAAATCATAGCTTATTCTAACACTTTTCCAAAACTAGTCAAAAAATTTCTGTAAGTCTTATGGAACTTGAGATATGACCATTTTTATTCATCAAATTACTGAATTTCACAAAAAAAATCAACTTTGCCTACTAATATTGCTCACAAATAGTATTTCAACGCATAAACAAACTTCTGCACGTTGTAGGACACCAACTCTTATAACTGAACGCGTTATGATTGATTTTTTTTGTTGTTGTATTTCTTTCAAACAATCCAGGTTCGAGCTCAGGATTCAGTCTTTGTAATTGTGGCCGTGGCTATGAATCCCAAAGGTCGTGACATGACATGGAGTTACTTTCGTGAGAATTGGCGTGTTCTGCTGGAACAGTACGAAGGTGGCTTCCTTCTGTCGCGCCTTGTGAAGTATCTTACGGAAAATTTCGCAAGTGAGGAAAAGGCCAAAGAAGTTGAAGCATTCTTCAAGGAACACCAATTCCCGGGAACTGAGAGGACTGTTTCGCAATCTGTGGAAACAATTCGTCTCAATGCAGCATGGTTGCAACGAGATTTGGCTTCAACCACCGAATTCCTCAAGAATCATTAAAAGAACAAAAAAAATGTAAAAGAAATGTTCGCGAGGTAAGAATTTGAGAAAATCAACCACATTTACTCTCCAACTCTACATACGGTTATACCAATAATATCGTTTTTTTTTGCAATAATTTCGAACGAACCACAGATTTTGAACCATTTTTTTTATTCATTAATTCAACACCCTCTTTCTTTGCTATTAATTGTAAAGTACAAAATATAATAGAGTTGCCATAATTGCTTTATATTTGTGTGAGGATTTTTTTTTAATAGTAGGAATGTTTGAAGTTGCGAAAGCAATTTATTGTGTATTTTCAATTCATATTAAAGTAATAAAAGAAAATATTTTCTCAAATTTAAATGTATATTTTTTTCTAAAAAATCTACAAAAAACTTAATTTCGTATGTTTGTGTTGTTTTAACAGGATAAAAAGAAAGTTTGGTTAATTAGAGCCGAGATTAACGTCAAAATTGGATTGGAAATAACTAACAAAAAACGACTAACATCGTAATTACTATTACTCATCGTGTCGTCAAGAGCTAACTACGCTAACTACAAAATAACATTACCTAAAAGAAATGTACATAGAAGGGCAACGGCATGAAAGGTAAGCAGAAACATCTTCAAATCTTAAAGGAATATGGTTTAATAAATTCAATGGAAATCTGATCTTTTTGGATGATTTTTGGGTCAATTTAAAAAAATATAAAAATTAAAAAAAAACTATTTCAATGACAAAAGAATTTTAAAAAAATAGTATTTTGTTTATTGAAAATATTTTTTTATCGTACACTCATAGAACAAATTCTGTAATTATCACTGCAAAGTGATAAATAGGGAATTTTTTCTATGAGTGTAGGTAGACATAGAGTTCTTTTTTGTGACGAAGAAATCCTTGAAATCTTCGTAATTTGTATTGAAATTTCAAGAATTTCTTGATCGCAGAATACGACCCATAATTTATTACTTTTTGCGTAATTTGTTCATGTGTTTCCATATTTATTAGACCATCTTTTATTGACTTATTTAAAAAAAAAAAAACGTATTTTTCCAATAATACTGAATCATAATTTCATAACAAAACAATAATTATTTTTAAAAATTCATTAACTTATAAAAAAAGTTATTTCCCAATTATATTTATAAACTATAAAACTATATAAATCGAAATTTTCAGAGTTATGATTTTTTGCTCAAAAAATTATTATTTGAGCTCAAAGGAATCCCCAAGAATTGATTTTAGTATATTTTGCTTGTGTGGGCCTGGGGTGCAGTGGATAGAGCGCTTGAGTGCGCATCCAAAGGTCGCCGGTTCGAATACAGAACCCGGCAACGCGCCCCATCCGCCAACGTGCAATTAGATCACGTTGATCGGTTGGATCAGGAGATTGATACACTCCTATCCGTAAAATGGCCCACACGTGGTAGTATCTAGCAAGGCCGCCCACTACTTCTCCACAAGGAGAACAACAACATCATATAGGGCGGCCGGCTCTGTTCCTATATGGGACGTAGCGCCAAAATATTTTTTTTTTTTTTTATATTTTGCTTGTAAGATTGCTTACCGTCTTTAAAGGATTAAGAGAAGTATAGGAAGGAATTGAAAGAATTAAGATTTAACGGATTTTCGTCTTTAGGTCCCTAATATTAGTTTTTTCTTGTTTTTAGTTTATTTTTTAACCTGTTTTAATTTTGTTTGAATGACATATTTTGGTGTGAAATACTAGGCTAGACTGCGGTTGATCGATCCAGGAATTGAACTCCCTTTATTCGGTATTTGCGAATGATGAAATGTTAACGGACTAATCTACCATGTTCCCTAAAATTATTCTTAAATTTATTCTTAAAATCTCCTATTGTAGAACTTATCCATCATATCAAGGCAGAGTTTTATTGGAATTCCTTTGGATTGTTGAATCCTCTCCCGTAGATTTTTGTACGTTTCCTCTTCATACTTTAGGTAAACTTCACGTAAGGTTACTTCCTCGTAGAGTTGTTTTACACGCTCAATACAAGCTTCTTCCTTTTTCCCAAAATTCTCCTTCATTGTTGCTTTTTGAGCATCATTGGCAAGCTGAATGAACGTTGCAGAGAGCCACGTGCATTTTCCATCTTGAATATCTGTTCCAACTTTTCCCATTATTTTGGGATCTCCATAGCAATCCAAGAAGTCATCTTGAGCTTGAAAAAAATTCCCAATATCCAAGAGAATTTCTTTTGCATTCGCAAATTCCTCATCAGGGTACCCAGCTAAGTACATGGCTGCAGCTACAGGCATGTGGATTGTGTAGTAGGATGTTTTGTTGATTGCAGTATTTATATATTGCTCCATTGTAAAATTTAAAACATCCTCACATCCTGCTCGTGTGTCCATATGCTCACCCACAGCCACGATAAAAGTATTATCATGAAATAATTGGATGAGCTTCACGTAGCAGTCCAAGTGACTGAAGTGATTTTTTAAAATTTGAAAAATCCCAGCATAAATCATAATTCCATCATTAATGGCTTCCATCCTGATTTCATCTTTCTTGTACCAACATGGTTTATTCCTTCGAACTGTTCCCCCGTCAAGGACATCATCAACAATAAGAAGTATTGATTGCAACTGCAAAATTTTATTTTATTTATTTTTAAATATTTATTTGTGTTCAATTAGAAAGGTATTTTCTTACCAATTCAATACACCATCCAAGACAAATGGTTAACTTGCGATTTGTGTCTGTTAAATACTCTTTCGGGGCAATCTCCTCAAAGGTTTTAATAACATTGAGACCACGAAAATGTTTTCCACCAGGCACATTGTACAAGAGAGCCTGGAAAATTTCGAGAGAGAGAAAAGAAATCATAAAAATTAAATAAATTGAAAATAATAAAAAATAAATATTTTGGCGCTACGGCCCATATAGGAACAGGACCGGCCGCCCTATATGATGTTGTTGTTCTCTTTGCGGAGAAGTAGTAGGCGGCCTTGCTAGATACTACCACGTGTGGGCCATTTTACAGATAGGAGTGTATCAATCTCCTGATCCAACCGGTCAACGTGATCTAATTGCACGTTGGCGGATGGGGCGCGTTGCCGGGATCTGTATTCGAACCGGCGACCTTTGGATGCGCACTCAAGCGCTCTATCCACTGCACCCCAGGCCCAATGAAAAAATTGAAAATAGGTTGAGTTTATTTAGCTTACCTGTTCGATGCGTTCACCTTGCCCCAGTGAGTCATACTGCTTGGCTTTATCTTTTAATTCCTTAACAATTTCTATAATTAATCATAGGAATTTCTTTTTAATCATTATTATTTTTAATTATTTAAAAATTATTATTTATTTCATTTTAATTGTTTAACATGATTAAAATTTTCAAATGGATAAAATTACTAACCTGGAAAAAACGCCAAGAAGTCCATTCGATGATCTCCTGAGAGAGATGAAGATCCATTTGATTCACAAACTGATGATTCTGTTGTTGACGTCCTAAAATTAATAAATGATCGTATCTTGGTTATATCCAAAATCCAAATTACATTAATCAACAAAAAATAAGAGAGTAAAAAAGCCGTTTAGAATCTCTTCTATCTTGCTCACTATCTTATATTTAATCTATATAAAAAAAAAAACCTCAAAGACGTAAAAAGACAAAAAAAAATATTCTGTGGCTTCAAGTCATCCATCTTTCATGCTTTAATCTCAATCTTTTTAGTCTAAAACGTGTTTTGTATCATTTAGTTCTTATTTCCTTTTTATTTGTTGAGGTGAGGAGCATTTTTTCAATTGTTTTTGCCAATGACAAACCCAGGGGGTCGATTTGGAGTGGAAAAGTATAGGTACTGAAATTTAGAATTTTCATCTCACTGCTAGCAACTTAAAGAAACGATTTTCTTTGTTTGAAATTTAGAACTTTTTAGGCTTTCGCTCCTCAGTCTGAGTCTTCTTAGAACTAAAAAAAAACTGAATAACTTTTTTCAGCTTGAATTTAGTTTGTCCGAGAAAGTTTCATTTAGTATTTTTCAGAAAAGTACTAAATTGAAACTAAAAATAAGTTTTTTGGTTTTAAATCCTAAAAAGGTTTACCGTTAGTCGAGAAATTTAAATTTTATTAGTTCTTTTTCGGTAAGTAAACTACCTGTTTGAGATTGTAAATTAATTAAAACACCCGTGATTTGATGTGGAAAATCTTGAATTCGTTCCTTGTTGTTTTATTTGTTTTAAATTTTTAAATTATTAGGGGAGCGTGGTCCAATTTGGAATTCTTAGTGTTTTTTTTTTCTTTAGTCTACTATTACTTAAAGCCGATACTTCAAACGTAAAAAAGGGAATATGAAAAGCATTAAATTAAAAGCGTTTGGAGGCCCGAATGAAACCATGTTTCCCTATTCTATATTTTAGGGATTGAATTAAGACAAAAATAACAGGTTTATGTAGATTAGACTCTTCATTTCAGCTTAATTCTCGTTGAAAATTCTTTATCAGTATCTTATCAGCGTCCTTAGTCCACAAGAGGGCTCAAAGATTTTTGATTTTCCTAAAAGTTTCAGTTGTAGAGCTTTTCAAAATCTTTAATTTGAACAAATTCTGAGTTTATAGAACTTCAAAGAAGTTTTATTTATTTATTTTTTTTTTTTTTGAAAAGTATGTTTTTGTATTTTGAGCTAAGGCCCCTTTAATTTTGTTTCCGCTTAATTCGATCTGAAGGAGTAAGATTTTTCCATGATTATAATTATCTCAGGGGGTAGACAAAAACTCTATTTCCATAGGAATTCACTGCTCACTCGCTGAGACACCCAGGAAAATGCTTCAATCTGAAAAAATCCACCACCACTTGGATAGATAATATTCTATCGATTGATAGCTTTTGAGGGGTGTCTCACGAAGATTAATGCACTAAAACTGATTTTAAAAATTTTGATGCACTTTTTGGAAATAAAGTGACGTCATTTTCTTCCTTTAATTTCTCTGCAAACCGTCCGCCATTATTTGCTGTGTTCGGGTAAAAAAGGGCTTTGTCTACCCCCTGAATTATCTCAATCTTCAAAAATTTTTATTCGATCTACCACTTAATAGAATTCATAAACAGAACTATTACAATAACTGACTTATCAGAAACTTAAAGACAAAAATTTATTACTTTTTGTCATCCTCTGATTGATTTGTTATAGATTCTAATGATTCATTCTTGCTGGGAATGTTGTGATTTACTTCACGAATATGAGAAGTTTTGGGAAGAATATTCACTTGATCACTATGAAGTTTTGATATCATTTTCTTTATCACTTTTCACTCACAACACAAAACTCTGAGACACGTCTTTCATTTGGCGATCAATAGATCTTTATTCCTCTTCTGCTCAGAGAACTTCCCAATTTATAGTTTTCTGATCTTCGCCGAAGATGATAATTGTTTCAGGTTTAAGGCAATAATTTATCTTCTTTTTTTGCGACTTTAGTATGATGGAAAAAATACAGATGATTGATAGTAAACAAAAAACAATACACTAAACCCAGTGAACATTGATGTGCGCGTGTTGTAGACAAGCTATATCGATATGAACGAACAATCTTAAACAGCAAAGTTTTAGCTGTGTTTCTTTCAGACACAGCTTTTGTGTACTGAGCAAAATCGAAAGTCGTCAGATCGGGCTCAAACTTGGGTTGAGCATGAATTAGGGTCCCCACATTCCAAAAAACGTATACGCCAAAAAAATTTTTTCCGGCCGGCCGGAACCTAACGCTAAATTGCAAGAGAACGGTGATAGATAGAGACTTGCGGAAAACGGCAAAGTTTAAATATCGACCGGAAGACATCCGATTATGAGGTCAAATCCACCCCCCACCCCTCTGTCCGCCATTTTGAATAACCTCAAAATTTTGTTTTCGCTATATCTCAGCCCCTGTAATAGCTCAAAATCTGAAATTTTGATATGTTGTAGGGGCCATCAAGAGCTTTTCAACGATACCTCATTTCCGAAAATCAGTCAAGCCGTTTAGCCAATATGGCCGCCACAATTTTTCATCAAAAATCGACCATAACTCGAAAACGGCTTGACCGATTTTGATCAACCCGAGCTCAAATGAAAGCTCTCAACAAACCCTACAACTCTCTAGAACATACGAAGTTTCAAAAGTGACCGCTAGAGGGCCAAAAATCGAAAACAAAATTTTCGATTAGTTTTCGATGAATATCTCGAAAACGCCATTATCGATTTGCTTCATTTTTTGATATATTATAGCTTACTATAACATCTATTTATAAAAAAAAAATTAAAAAAAATTATGTCGCCATTTTGAAAATATTGAGCTCCAACTTTGACATGTCATATCTCGGGTTCTACAAGTCCGATTTATATCAACTCAAGCGCAAATGAAAGGTTTCGTGAAACCCTACAAATGTCTAGAACATTGCAACTTCGAGAAATGACCGCGAGAGGCGCTAAAGTCAAAATCAAAATTTTCGAAAATTTCGAACTCGAATTTTTCGAAAATGCCATTATCGATTTACTTCACATTTTAATATGTTATAATTGAGGTTAAGACCTTTCCAACGATAGCTCAAACTCGAAAATCTATGAAGCCGTTCCCGAGATATGGCGTTTTAAAAATTTCTTGGGAGATGACTTTTCAACTTTTCCCGACTTTGCGCGTATTTAAATTAATTCGCGTTCTAGTTTGCTCTCACAAAATTGGTACACTAAAAGAAA
Organism: Lutzomyia longipalpis; assembly: GCF_024334085.1. Classification (NCBI taxonomy): domain Eukaryota; kingdom Metazoa; phylum Arthropoda; class Insecta; order Diptera; family Psychodidae; genus Lutzomyia; species Lutzomyia longipalpis. Next base: position 24,361,574 of record NC_074709.1, read on the forward strand.
CACAGCTCTCGTAAGCTTGGTCAGCTTACTAGTACATTTTTTTCTTTTTCTTATTCTGAAAGTGAAATATCTCACCTATATGTGATTATTTTTAGTCTTCTTGGTAGTTCTTGTATTGACATTGACCTTGTTCATAGATTGATGACGTAATTATACTTTTTCTAGCGATGGATTTTTATGATCTTCCTAAATACCTACTACCTATATATAATATTTTTTATGTCTCAATTAGCATGGAATATTTTATAATTACACCGAATCCGGTCCCTATACAATAGGCATCTTTTCACGAATTTTATGCTCATCTTCTGAAACAACTTCTGTTTATTTTAGTTTAGCGTCTTTAAAAATGAAATGTACAACGCAGGTAAAATGAATTTTAAGAAAAAATGTGTTTCATTGTCTTTTTCATAATTTTACAAAAGTATTGAATTGAAATCTCATACACTCTTCAAAAAAATCTTATCCTGAAATATCCTTCGGCTTAACATATTCATTCAATTTTCAATTATAAATTAAAATTAAAACTTTCCTGCGGTGCTGAAAACGTGAAAAGAACATCATTCAATCGAGGGTCATGACTTCATTCAAGGAAACAATACGAACTCAAGACACGCGCTAGATGTTTTGATTTGAAGAATCTCACATCAAGATTGTAAGAGGGGAATACCCTTATTTTGCGTCTCTAAACAAATATCTAATAATACGTCTACCATCTTGAGACATGCGAAATCTTTTTGATCATTCAAAACAGAATAACGCATTGCCAAAAACCAGTTATTTTTTTCATCGTAGAAAATGTTCTTACCGAATTTTTTGACGAATTTTCTTAATTTGTACTGCACTATTTTTGAAAAATAAGTATTGCATTTCCCTAAAAAAAAGCTTTTGGTAAAAATTCAATGGTTTGAGTGAAAACAAGTAATAAATTGTTTCGGTTTTCCTTACAGTTTATTTTATGTCGCGTGGAAATTCAGAGAAAAATTCTCTGAACGTAGATCATAAAAGAATTTTTCTGTCGTCTCAAAAATCAACAAACAGTTCCAATAAGCATCGTCAGGATTAGAACTCATCGACGTCAAAATTGCTAGACATTCTAATAACTCATCAGCAGATGTTTCATGAAAGAAACAAGAAGATTTTCAACGTATTCATTATGGATTATCTAATCGAGAATCTAAGGCGAGGACAAGTACAAACCAGGAGAAAAGGGGTCAGGAGTAGGCTTCAACCAGTCTTAAAGATTTCTTGAAGACCAGGAAACACGCCTCCTTAAGGAATCTTCGACTTTCTTATGGATAATTAATAAAAACGGTAAGCTCACATCCAAAATGTTTCTTTTATTGCAATTAGACTTTTCTAAAGCAACATTTCCTTACGTTTTCATTTTGTTTTTTTAATAATTTAGAAGATTTTACATTTCAGTGATAATTTTTTCTGTATTTTATTAGAACCTCCTCCGCCATTTCTTACATTTGGCAACATTACCCAAAGAAAAGAAAATATATTTATGAACCATAAAATTAATAACTTTCCCGTTTTAACATTTAAAGATTTTTATAATTTTTTTTTATTGATTTTGGGTAATGATGCCAAGACTTTGCTACAAAAAAAAACTAATGCTCTATTTCGACTTATTTTTCAGTAAAATCAACTCAAGGGAGGTTATTCACAAATATCAGCAGCGAAATGATTTCTGGTGCTATGCAGGAAAAGAATGTCAAGAAATAATGATCATGACATTTTTTCCTGACATTTTTTTTCATTCCCTCTCACTCCCACTAATGTATTTTCATATCTTTCGTCTTTCTTCCACGCATGGATGACGACATTTTTTTTTTCATGGCATGCTTTTTTTCTTGCACACAACATGTTTTTATTTCCTTGAATTTTCTCGACATTTGGGGGTATTTTCCCAAAGAAAAGTGGAAAATGCTTAGCTAAAGAGCCCACAATGCCAGGAAAACAGTGAAAAATCGAAATTTACGGTCATTTATGGGCCAAATATGTGAAAATGTACGAAGTAAAAATCAAAACATTCTTGCCCTGATCAATTTTTACGGGATTCTTTTCTAGATTTTGACCACACAAATCACTTCTTGCGGGCTTTTTGTATCTTCCTACAGGTCATCTGCATAGGGAAGGTCGGCCTGGGGTCAGGGAAATGCTTCCTGGGTGGTGGAATCCCACCTGAACGCGAAAAACTGGTCCGGGAGTGAATGTTTTGCTGTCGAACTTCACTGTTTTCACTTATTTGGCCGATAAATACCCACGATTTTCCACTTTTCACACTTTCACAGGCACTAAGAACACTTCCACAAGCCGCTTTTCACTTTTCCCGAGATAAAATATCACAATTCACAGAGAAAATTGACGAAAAATAAGAAACGTGTTGACTACGCAAGAGCTTGAAAAAGAATGTCGCAGGAACATGTTTTTTTCTGTCATTCTTTTTCCAGCTCTTGTGAAGTCAACGTATTTGTTAGTTTTCTGCAATTTTCTCTGTAAATTGTGATATTTTAGCTCGGGAAAAGTGAAAAGCGGCTTGTGGAAGTGTTCTTAGTGCCTGTGAAAGTGTGAAAAGTGGAAAATCGGGGGTATTTATTGGCCAAATAAGTGAAAACTGTGCAGTTTCTATAGCAAAACATTCACTCCCGGACCAATTTTTTCCGCGTTCAGGTGGGATTCCACCACCCAGGAAGCATTTTCCTGCCCCCCACACAGACCTTCCGTGTTGCAGATGACCTGTGGGAAAGTCCAAAAAACCTGCAGGAAGTGATTTGTGTCGTGAAAATACAGAAAAATATCCCGTAAAAATTGGTCAGGGAAAGAATATTTTGATTTTTCACTTCGCGCATTTTCACATATTTGGCCGCTAAATGACCATAAATTTCCACTTTTCACGGCTTTCCTGGCACTGAGAACACTTCAGCAAAGCCCATTTTCACTTTTTCATGGAAAAATATCCCCAAATACTGAGAAAATAATACGAAATGAAAAACATGTTGAGTGCACAGAAAAGAATGATGAAAATGTCGTCACCATGCGTGGGAGAAAGACGAAAGATAGGAAAATACATTAGTGGGAGTGAGATGGAATGAAAAAAAATGTCAGGAAAAAATGTCATGATCATTCTTTCTTAACATTCTTTTCCTGCATAGCACCATAAATAATTTTTTCTACTAAAAACTAATGCTCTATTACGATTCATTTTTCAGCTGAACACCTGCAGCAATCCGGTGGAGCACTCTCACCACCGAATGGAGACCTCAAAAATCAACGATGTGAGAGATTGCTCCCGGCAACGGCTGGGGGGTGAGTAAATTTATTTTTTTTTACATATTGAGGGATTATTGCTTAACTCACAAACTGTTGCCTCAATAGATTAGATAGATTTCTTTACAAAAATTTCGCGTATAGAAAGAGGTAGAATTCGAATCATACTCCGCTATTTTCGTTACAAAAGACAACACAATTTTGTTAGGTAAAATATCTAAGTTGAAAAATTTTATTAAGCGGTTCTCATTCAACATAGGCATAGAAGGTCCAGCAGAGTAAAGGGAATGTACTGGTAAGTTTCACTTACGGGCTGTGATTCTTCCTTCAGATGACAGTCCAAGTGTGGTGAAAATTGAGGTGGATAAATTTTTAGGAATGGCTTTCTCACGCAACGAATCACAGCCAACGCGCATGAGTAAGCCTTTCCCCAGAATTTACACGCGTTGGCTGTGATTCGATGCGTGAGAAAGCCATTCCTAAAAATTTATCCACCTCAATTTTCACCACACTTGGACTGTCATCTGAAGGAAGAATCACAGCCCGTAAGTGAAACTTACCAGTACATTCCCTTTACTCTGCTGGACCATCATTGTACTTCACCACACTTTGACTGTCATCTGAAGAAAGAATCACAGCCCGTAAGTGAAACTTACCAGTACATTCCCTTTACTCTGCTGGACCATCATTGTACTTATATATGTATATTTATAGGTTTATATATTTTTATATTTTTTATGTATATAAAAGGCGCCCCGCTTCGCGGGGCGCCAAATTATTTGTTTAAAATATATGTGAATAGATGAAAGTAATTGTTGATGTAGCAAAAAGGCAGAAGGCGGCCATTTTGAATTTTGAAATTAGTAAAATCTGATAGGTCATACCCACTATACCTAATGAAACTTCAATCGAAAAGCCTCTATCAAGTACCGTTAAGCCGATATAAGGCAATATTACAACAATCGGTAC